>NW_020448920.1:3074-4538 GCF_003343035.1 Apteryx rowi | reverse complement strand
ACATGATGTATTAGTACCAGCCAGAAACGTTTTATTTTTTATAGTGTGATACCAAGAAGGAGTCATTCTGCAGGCTCCAATGTACAGTTGGAKGATGGGTGGGKGAGCTGAACTGTGCAAGGCCTGCTGGGACAGCCCTGCACCACCCTACAAGGAACTGACCCTTACTTGCTCTTCTCCACACCTCACTGCCAACAGGTGACCTTTGTCCAAATCAGCCTCAGATCCACACTTGCGATTTCATCTCAGATCACTTGCAAAGAAGAGTCCACAAGTGAGCTAATGTGTTGCCGCGCTCTCGCTCGGTCCCATGGCGCCACCGGGGGTGCACTGCAGCTCCCCGCTGCAGGGCCACAAAGCACAGACCTCAATGTGAGAGATGCTAAGATGGCATTTATTGTGAGCTGCGTTCAAGCTTACATACAGTTGCATTTCATTCCCACCCCTAGGCTGCGCGTCACACCGCGTGATCTTCCGCTACGCCTACTCTACCACTTCTCATGCAAATATCTTTGTCTACACAGTTTCCCAAGATTCCTCACACTAATGCCCAGGCTGTGCCTGAGCTGATCAGGCAGGAGCTCCAGAACCTGCAGGCCTCAACCAGATCAGGGACACAGTGCAAAACGTGCTCAGCTGAGTTGGACACCTGACCTGTCAGGTCAGAAATGACTGCCTTAGAGAAGAGAGGAGCATGTGGAAAGGTGAGGGACATCATTCTGAGGGGGCTTGCAAGTTATCTGCATAAAACAACTTCAGCTTTGCAASMTGATTCTCAGCTATGACCCRTGRAGTATTWMCWGCTGACTTGCAGGCAAGTGCTGGAGCATCACTACTCACTGTAGTCACTGCACATCTGGGAGAAGTGTTTTCAAAGGCCAATTCTTTTCTGAAGATATACTTTGTCTTTGGGAGTTTCCCTTATCTTGCCCATTTCAAAAGCTAATGACTGTGGCACCGCCGCTTGAAAAGGCACCTCTGAGTGCTCCACCTTGGCAAGACCATTTTCTTGTTAACTGTGTGAGTGAAAAAAGTCCCATGTGATCCAAACTGCTCTCTGAGGCCTCCTGCTGGATGTCAGACCCTGGACATCTTGTGTCAGAGCCCAGGGCAGTTCACAGGGTGCAGGGTGAAGCAGGGAGCCCCAAAACAGCAAGGCCTTCAGCACAAAGGGCTCAAGACCCTCTCTAGAGTTCACTGAATTGGAGGGTGGTTAATCGGATGGTTAAGTAAGGGCTAATTGGGGGATACTACTGCATTATAAGCTAAGAGTTTCTAGGGTACTGCCACATGAGAAGAAAAGAGTGTCTGCACCAATTATGTATATGGGTAGTATCCCCATTAGTCTTTGCTCATAGGAAAGAGAGGCAACTGCTATGCCTCTAGCCTAAAAAACTTGTCTGCTATGCCTAAAAAAAATCTTGTTTGGACAGATCCCAGAAGTGTTAACATCAAGAATCTCCA
>NW_020448920.1:0-1215 GCF_003343035.1 Apteryx rowi | reverse complement strand
CTGGGGGCAGTGGGACACTGCTTGTGGGCTCTGGCACCCCGGCCATGCCCAGGGCCCCCATGCCGGTGCCAGGGCCAGCACCAGCACAGGCCCTGTAGCTGCTCCCCCTCGCTCCCCACGGCCCCCAGGCACAGGGCAGCCAGGAACCCTGCAGGGCCCCTGTGGCAGAGCCCAGCCCCAGCAGGGCAGTGGCCGTGCCCTAGGTTCCCGCACTGCCCAGCCATACGGGGCTGCGCTGCCCCCAAGCCCTGCGACGCATCGCGCTGCCCTGCACTGCCGCCCACAACATGGCGCCCCACCACAGGGGAGAGGGAGGAGCCGCCTGTGGGGTCACACAGGGCTGCAGTGTTGCCATGGCATCACCCCCAGTGCTGCCCTCCTATTGGCCGGCAAGGGAAGGGGCTGGAGCAGGGTTTGACTGACGGATCTGTCAGCCAATCAGAGTGCGGCATGTGGAAAAACAGCCGTGAAAGGGGAGCAGGAGCCAAGCTGCAGGGAGGGAGYGGGCRAGAGCGGGCGAGAGCGGGYGAGAGCGGGGCTGCGGGTGCCTTCAGCTGCCTGTGGGTGCCCTCCCRCCGGGGCGRGGGCAGCGGTGCTGGCCCCGGGGCTGTTTTGCTGCAGGAGCTGCAGCAGGGGCTGGTGGGGCTGTGAGCATGGCACAGAGCRACCGGGGACAGAGCGGGGAGCTGCCCTGCAGCCAGACGTGGCGGCCTGCCCCGAGCAGCTGGGCCAGGGCGGCTGCAGGGGTTTGGGGGCAGGAAGTTTTGCCCCTGCCAGGGGTCAGAGACCCATGTTAAAGTGTTTCCCTGAGCTGCTTCTGCCACCGCAGCCCCAGGTGCTGCTCCGAGCTGCATTTGGGAGCTGCTGGGCAAAGTGTGAGCAGGCTGCTGGTGTCCTCGCCAGGGCCCTTCCCAATGGCCTCGTTTGTCCTGAAAACGGCATTTCCAAGTGGCTCTGAGACAGGCTGTCCCCGCATATGATGTCATTCCTTAGCCGTTGTTTTTGCTCCAGGCCTCTTGCTTCACCCCGAGACCTGTGACCCTGGTAGCAGCCTGCAGGGTGTTTCCAGAGCAGCTCTGTAAGTGGGAGCTGTTTTGCTTGTCAAGGGCCTTGAAAGTGGATGAACGGCCAGTGCTCCCACTTGCTGCTGTTATTTCCATGCTTCTAGGTCAGGGTGGAAAGTTGCTGACTTGTGGCTCTTCTGGTTTCACCAGC
>NW_020448919.1:1264625-1283534 GCF_003343035.1 Apteryx rowi | reverse complement strand
ATATTACCATCAAATGGTAGGTGGTAGGCATTATAGACTGAGAAAAATACATGCCTTTAACTGCCTCTAGCTGGTAATAAAAGCAGTCTGAATAAGGGGATAAAGGCCTGAAACTGGAGCATAAAATCTGTTGATTCTAGCCAGAATATCACAAATTGAAAATAAATACTTCTTTCAAAGTGAAATATTTACTCTGACTTAAACTTAAACTGCAAGTGTGCTACCATAAAGCAGTGCTACCATAAAGCAGAAACAGAGTATGGTATTACCATTTTTTAGGTTTGTTTTTACTTCACAACTTGTGTGACCTTGATCTTATCTTCTAAAATCTGTTTTACACAGCATCTTAGCTGAGCCCAGAGAGCTTTATGAGGATAGCTTAGTGGTATATAAAAGCAGAACGAATGTTTTCTGCACAAGGTTTAAAGATAGGCTTCTGTTATGAGTCACTCTCCAAAAATAGTGAGAGTATTTAGAAGTTAGTTTTACTGGAAGACTTCTTTTTACTATAGAACTGCAGTTACTTTCTCCTTCAGAATGCATTGATTTAGAGGAACTTATGTAAGCCTTTCAGTCCTAATAGCTTTCTGTAGAAACCTGTAATACATCCTATTTCCCATATTTGTGTACAGATACAGGTTAAAGTAAAAAAAAAAACACTGTATGTTAGAACTCTAAGGTCTTTAAGAAATGGCTATGTTTTTAAAGCCATTTGTAATGGCTTTCATGAGGAACAAAAAATCATCAAAATCTTGAAGCATAGACATCTTTTAATTAAGGCTTTGTTATTCTTCCCATCCTTCAGAGTATGCAACATAAGCCATTAAAATGTGTAAACAAGTACAAATCTGAATTAAGGGTGTTATATCATTTGTGCTTTAATAGATGAAGCAATGTAAAAAGAAAACACAGAAGATGAGTAGTTTTATCTTGAGTAAACACAAGAGATCCTTTCAAGATCTGCCTACTATACTGAAACACATTCTTTTTGAAAGATCAAGAGTGGAATCCACTCTGAGATGTTTTCTTGACAGCTTTGTTAATAAAACCTTTTATAACCAGCTATAAGCCACAGCTTGCTCAACAAGTTATGTAATGCTCTCCTGCCAAAGAGGCTGGTGCACTGGTAAAAGCAGTAAATTATGCAGAGGCAGATAGTGAGTTAGAATCCATAATCTCTTACCTTGACTCTGTTTTCACTGAAGTGCACACTTCCCCAGTTCCTCCACATGCTAGTTTACTGTAGTGTACTTGGGTATCCTTGCCCTTTGTTATTGTTTCTACTTTTTCGCAGCTTGTCATGTTATACAACCATGATACTTCATAAGCAAATTCAGGCTATACCAACCCTACAACACACAAGCCCAAGGGAACACAGTCTACAAACTTTTGAAGTTTATAGCTTAAAGGGGTGGTATTTATAGGGGAGACATGAGATTACAATTAAATAATTTGTAATCTTCTCTACCAAAGGTTATTTAAGGTATAGCATGTGACAGCTGTAGCATTTTAAAACAGCAGTGGATTCTCCTTGGTATTGGCGTTTCCCTACCTTCACGAGAAACATTCTTCATGAAGTTGAGGGAAGAGGTAGTAGACCCAAAATTAATTTCTAAATTTATTTTTGTTTATGGAATAAATAGAGAAGATATCTGTGCAATCAGTACCTTGAGAACCTTTCACAGGTCTGAATCTTTCACTCTTCAATAACTGTTCTCATAATAAACAAAGCTTTCATTTTGTGTTTCTCTAATAGTCATATCTTTCTTTCTGGCTCTTGCCTTATTTCCTGCTTAAACTTCTTAAAATTTGATTTTATACATTTCAATCCCTCTAAAACATTTTATCTGATAGATTTCATCTCTTGCCTGGATTTATTTAATCTAAATATTTGTTTCCTTTGAGACACCTGTTTGGCCAAAACAGTGCTTTCTTCAACCAGTGATGCAACAGTTCTGAAACATCTTTAGAGAGGAGTAGATGCTTGGAATTCTTAACATATTTTATTGTGACTTTAGGCACAAACAGAGTTTATAAAAATTCTAACATGCAATCTCCCTGATAAAGAGATTGAAGAGCTACTGTTCACTATTTTATCTGCAGTCACCCTGGTTACTTCAACTGGCTAACCTATTGTGGCCTATTACATTATGTTTGAGATGATGACTATAAGCTATAAAATGTTAATATTTGTAGTTATGCTCTGGAAGTAGCAGAAATGAGGTGATATAGACTCTGTTTTTAAAAATAATTTTTTTATTCAAGATGAAACTTTTACTATTTAAGAGTGAAATTTTTACTGTAGGTTATTTCTCATATATTTAAATTAGTCAAGCTTTGGGAGAAATTTATTGTTAAATAGATGGACCAATAACAAGGACCAAAATATTTTGTTTTAAACACTTTTTCCCCTTTTGGTTTCTAAATTGCTTTTTGCAATTTATAACAAAATGTATTTTTTCTGCAATTCTTCTAAAACTATGCATACTAAAGGCCTACTGAAATTTTAGAAGCCTATTCATGTCAGTTAGTGTTGGAAAAAGAGTGCAGATATATTTCCACTAGGAAGAGAAATATTGTCTGTCCTTCTTTTATATAAGATTAGACACTCATATAATGTCCTTAGCTTATGCAGGACATCCTGCTTATTTCAAAAAAGGATTCAGATTTTGCCTCTTTAAAAGGTAAATGCACTTTACACCTCACTACTCTGTTGATCAGATTAACTTTCTGTATTGTTTATGCACTTTTTTACATACAATATATTCTAGACCTATTAGAACAGTAAAAAGAAAGTAATTACAGTAGTTAGTAAAAGCAGTAATCCTTTAAAAACTTAAATGTGCTGTATGTAAACAGATACTTATTTACTTCTTTTCCAGCTGTTAAAATAAAAGGCATAACAGTCCAACTGTTACCCTTCAAGTGTCAAAATCTGAAAAAGCCATTTGAGCTTCAGTGAGCATTGAACACTTGTTACAGGCAAGTGATCAAAATGGGTTATATTTCTTCTTGGTTTCTTTCATGTTTAGCTGACCTATTGAAGAATTATTCTGTGCAAGACATCCAAAAATGATGCATGTCCAAGTTAAAAATAATGATCAGGGACTTTGTCACACTAATCAATTGTGCATATACAAGTGAGGAACTGGTTAGATAGCAATTTTAAAGATTTAGAGGTATAAGCATTGTTACAATGATATGTCACTGTAACACATTATAAGAAGTGTCATATAAAGAGATGACAATGAGAAAACAGGCTACACCATGTGGAGTAGTTTGTTTTGTTCTCGACTGGAGTCCCATACCCTGCTTTAAATAATAAGCTTCATGAATGACATATATTATTTGGAAAGAGTTCATTGAACAATATATGGATTGTTTTTTCTATAATCTGATTAGAAAGGATTTCCTTTATACAAGGAAAGATTTAGAAACCTGAAATGTGTAAAAGGCTATTAAAAGGAGGAAGAAAAAAGCCTGGTCTGAATTTGTGTTGGATAGGACAAGAATGAATTAGTTTCACAAGCACCATGGAAAGTTTAAGTTCGACTGAAGTTCCACGGCATCCTCAGAAAAGTTAAATATGCATCCTTCTGCAGTTAGCTGTCAGAAATGACAGAATTTATTCTGAAGCATAGACACAGACTGGAGGACTATATAAAAAAAAATGTTTAGACCTCTTTTCTCTCATGAATAAGCTTCTTCCAATTATTTTCTTCAGAAACATGATTGTTATTCAATTATGTTTGAAGCTACAGGTATATATATTCATTACAGTTTCATTTCCCTTGTTGTCTACAGCAGGTGCTCCAAAGATCTTAAAAGTTTTGTTTCTCCTTTACTTCACACTTTATAATTTAATATATTCTATTTACTTTCCCCCTTGCCTTATCAAAGAATGTTAAGACAAGCAAATGTAAATTGAGATTAAACCACCTAAGTGGTATGGTTTAAAATACAACATTTCACATGGATTTCGGGGGGGGGGGGTGGTGGAAATCAATAGCAACTAGAATCAAATGTTAGGAATTGGATTTAAAATGTGTAATAAAGAAAACTGTAGAGTCATGCTATTTGTTGTGGGGCAGGTTTTTTTGTCACTGTTTTCCAAATATAGCCAGGTCACATAAATTCAACTATGGTAAGATTTGAAGTGTACAAACCATTGTTGTTTCATTTTGAGTTCAGAGGAAAAAAAGTATGGTGCTTAAAAAAAAAAGCAATGATTTTTATTCAGTTTTATTAAATTAATGTTTTCGTGTATGAAAAAAATCTAAATTCATATTTTAAATAGATTGAGTTATCCATTCTATAAATTACATATACTTGAAAGTTTACAGTGCTGCTAAACTTCAATGACATTTATAAGAAAGAAAAAAGTGAACTGTTTTCTGATTGGAATTTAACAGTATCACAAACATTCAACTCACAATGTATTGTGAATTTCAAATTAGTATGGAAGATACAAGCAATGTTTAATTTTCACAGGACTAGATGTAACAATTGCTCTTTCCAAATCTGCAGTTCTTTACTTAGTTGTTGGACCTATTTCACTATGAACCAGTGAACAGAAAAAACACAGAGTAAAGACGAGGAAAGAAAAAGTCAAATACTCTTAAGACATCCTAAGGAGCAAATAACTACAAAATCTCATTTTACAGATGGAAACTTCAGCATCAAGGAATAATCTGCATACCTAGCCCATTGTCTCCCCATTGAAAGAAGCCACATTGTTTTTCCTTTACAAAAGGGCACACAAAAATGTTCTTTCCATTATTGGGACCAATCTTCAACACAGTCTTCATAACACAGCGCTTCCCATGGTTACAGAATGGAAAATTCAAGTCAGCCCACTGCCAAAAGAAACAGTTTTAGTGTATGTGATGGCTATGAATTCCTTATTTTAAAATTAGTAACAGAAATAAATAGATCTACAGGGGAGACTTTAGCAGATAAGTGTCAAGAGGCACTTCTCCTGGTAGTTAAGAGAGTTTGTTGTTTTTTGTGTTTAGTGATTTTAGATTTTTCTGTAATGTTAATTGTAACTACATATAATTTAACTGGTGTTAAATATTTTAACTTTGTAACTTTAAAACACATACATTCTTTCAAATTAAGGCATCACAGTTATTACTGTCCTGAATTCATCTACAGCTACCTGATGGTAAGTGACTGAGTCAACTCTTCTCAGTCAAACATACATAGCAAGGAGCAATGGCCACAAGTTGCAGCTGGAACAGTCTTAGGCATTAGCACAGCAGTTGTCTAGACAAGTTATGGAATCTCCATGAAGGTTTTCAAGATTTTGGCTAGACAGAGACATGGCTGACGAGATCTAGTGTTGGTAATAGTCCTGCTTCAAGCAGGAGGTTGAACTAATCAGCTCCTAGAAGTCTCTTCCAACCAACATTCCTACTGTGCATCTGCCTTAATTTGCACAAGCAGGTGCCTTCAAAGCTGTAAGAGAAGTAAGTAATAAACTACTTGCTCATATTACCATTATGTTCTCAGTTTCAATTCAGTGTGCAAAAGTATCCAAAATGACCTTAAGTTTTAAATGGATCAAGTCTTTCCACAATTACAGATACGGGGGTTAGTGGGCAGCAAGGAGACCTGTTGAATTAAGCAAATGGCATATAATCTTACTTGTTTTATTAGAAAACAGGCTCTGAACTCTTATACATACTTGAAAGTAGGCACACCGAGATTCTCTGGGTAGAGGACAAATACAAAACTGTCTGCCCTTGTTTTCTCCGTCCTTTCTCACAACTCTGAGGCTGCAGAGGTGGCTATGTTTACTGCAGTGAGGATGGCCTGTGTTTAATGTACAAATACCATCTGTCATATTAACTTGAGGTTTGCTGTAATGACAGGTTAAAAAATTACTTCTGCATAATGTTAAAGGGATTACCAACACCACATCCAGACAAAGAACTCTCTCTCCTACTTGTTAGGATAGCACACTCAATGTACTTTTGCATGCAGTGACAGCCAAAGAGCTTGCTTTTCTAATGCACCCTATTGCGCTTTTAAGTAAAGATGAATGAGTACTAGGAGTGAATAGACAACTCTAACTCTGTGCTCATCTTCCAGGTGCTATACCAGTTTTCCCTAGCATTAACCATTGTTTTAAACTATTTTAACATATTCTTAAGTTCATCTGCAAAACAAATCATACTACCTATGTTGTATCCTCCTTCCCAAATTGCAACATACACTAAAAGAATTCTCTCAGAAGGAAAAAAAAAAACAAAAAACCCAATACCAAGCAATTACTCAAGGTCATGGATATTTGTGCACTTCACAGAAAAGTTTTCCATCCTCCTTAATAAAAAGTTCCTGTAATTCTCCAAATCATATTCTGACAAGAAGTAATCTAGCTGAGTGGGTGGAAGAGTGCTCTCTGAAGGAGATAAAGTTTCTTTCTTCATTCCTCTAGATTGAAATAGGCAGAGATTATCTGAATGCAATACACAAGGCTTTCTTTTTCACATTACCATTTTTAAATAAGATTAATCCTCTTTGAAATATATCTTTCTAATCTATTTACTGAGCAGAAAAGCAGTGATGAAACCACAGTGAAAACAGAAAAGATTAATTAGTTCACTCCATTCTTGTTAAGTTTTCAGCTCAGGAATTTTATGTTGTGTTTTATGTCTGGAAGATCACAATTCTGTAGACATCAGCAAAGTTTTCTTCCAACATCTCATTAAAATGAGACACAAAACCTCTCCTTTTCTGGCACAACTTCAAAAAAACCAACAAAAAAACTCCCCCAAACCATACATATGTTTAAATTGATGACTTGCTATAACTACCTGTTACTGTGATTGATATTGTCTCATTTCTTCTTTGTGCTTCCCTCTACTCTCAGTTATCCTGCCTGCATCCTCAGTTTTCTGTAGCCCTCTACTGAGACAGTAAGGAGAATCTGTATTCATACAGCCTGGTATGCCAGCAAGCAAAATCTGGTTTCACAACTTGGTGCTTCGACAGTGCAAAAAATTTCTCCATTTCAGAAGAAACCCATGACCAAGAATTTTGTAGCATATCATGGACATCTTTCACATTCACTCTGCATAATTTACCAACATTAATTATATCCACCTTGCACTCCCATTACTGTTGTGCATCTCTGCCGGTCTTCTCCCTGACAACCTCAATAAGTTCTCACCAAATTTCTCTTAACTGGACTATGGATGTGTCTGAATAGGGCTATGTAACTAAAAATTCAGGATGGGTGGAGTGTCAAATAATTACATGTAGGATGGGGGGGGAAGTTAAGAGAAAATAAGGTTTGGAGGTTCATCAAATTACCAGTACAGAGGTTTATACCTTGGGAAAATATTGAAAATTGCTAGTTTACAAATCATTTTAATTAGAATAGCTCAGTCATTCAGTTACTTTCATTATGCTGTAAGAATTTACACATTTAAAGTGAGATAAATATCTTCAGTGCTTCTAACTAACTTTCAGATAGCTAGCATTTTAGCAGAGTTCCCATCACAGACCTGTTTCTCTTCTCTATAGGTTGCAATAAACAAACATACTAAGCATACATGCTCTTGCAAATAACAAAAGTAAAGGATTAAAGAACATCTCTTTAAACAGGGAAAACAAATTAATGATCAAGGCAGTAAGAAAACATCACCTGTCTAAGTACTTTAAAGAGGGACATCAATTTACATTTTGTCATCTTTCACAATGATTTCAAGATCTCTCTAAGCATACAGCAACTACATTACTAATGCAAGCAGTGATCAGATAGTTCTTTAGGCAGAACTGTGCCAGTTTACTGATTAGAGTTATACTGTGCTATTCCATGTAAAAATCTGAACTATGAACAGCCGTTTAGTTAACAGCAGGACTGGCCAGATGCCAAAATCAGGACTTTTTCAATAAAAGTCTAGGTCATTAAGTGCTTTTGAAATCTGAATGTAATTTTAGTTACCCAGGAATAAGTTACCTCTGATTGATAGAAATCCAAAGACAATGTCTGAACCCTACAGCATTCCATTAGTCTTCAGGTATAAAGTTTATGGGATTATAAAAAGACTTATTTACATTTTAGAATAACATACCTGACTCCTATATTATGCTGGAGAACAGAGGATATACGATCAGTTTGCTGCTTCTTTTGGACGGGTTTGAAAGAGAGAGGCTGCTGATGGGAGGGTGAAGCCATAGCCGTGACATTTGTTGAGCAGTACTTGTTTATGCTTCCCCCTGACTGGTATGCATTATTTTGGATTTGATCCAAATTGCTCTTTGGCGAACCACACTGAGTGTGTCCATCAGGTATTTGGGTATCATTTCTTAGAACAACTTTGCTACCAAGATCTGTTAAGACAAGGGTTGTATGTCCAAATGCAGCTTTCCTATTGATCTTTATTTCTACACTTGGCTTTCCAAAATCATTACAAGGATACTTCATTAAGCTTCTGTTAAAGGTTGCAGAATCTTCATCATTCTCTATCTTTGGAACTAAGGAAAAATAAATCATTAGTTATAATCCATCTGTGTAGAGTGAGTCTATAGATCATATTTATGAGCTGTAACTGTTCATACAGAGAGTGAAATAGTGAATTTCCTTCTGTTTACTTTACATCTTGAAAGATCACAAAATCTGTCACAGATTAGATATAATACCAAATTTCTTGAATTACCAAAGCTCATGCACTTTTGGAGCCAACATCATGTATTTCAGGATAGCATTACTGTTATTTGAATGGGACTAGATTTGAAGAGTATTCTATACATGAAACCTATAGGAGAGAGGAGGAAACAGGGAACCTTAATGCCTGTATGAGAAAGAGAGAAGTAAGCAAAGCCATGTTAAAAAAAAAAAATCTCAGATAACACGTACAATGCAAAATCTTATTAAAAAAAAAAAAAAAAAAGGAGTTTGTAATAGTATTCCACCAAATCTAACAGGTTTTCAAATTCCAGGCCTGTTTTCAGTAGAAGCATATAGCTGAAGAAGTGAAACTTAGTACAGGAAAAGAAATGGAACAGGATTTTGATACAAAGCTTTAGAGATCTTTGCTGTGCAGAGGTTGCTATATATTTTAAAATCCAGCTAAGGGTATTAATTCCAGAAGAGAGGTTAATTGGTAAATCTGAGACTGCAGGCAGATTAAAGCTTACAGGTTTCTTGCACTGATTTTGCAGGGAAAGAACAAGAAGATTTGCCTCTGCTGGCAACAGATCTCATGCTATGCACAAAGACATACTCTTCTTGATTCCCGGCCTGGGGAAATGGAGTTGAACCGGAATAAGAGAGGAGTTTGATACACACCACTCCATTCATACAAGGTGGTCTCTAGAATGAATCAACACTTTTAAAAAAGCATTGAAACTGATTTTGTAAGAACAAGCATCAGTACCATAAGATACTTCTTCAAGCAGGCTGGGAGTTTTTTAGCACTTTGAAAAGTATGGCTCTAAGTCCCCTCAAGAGCTATGAGAATCTGCGATCTTTAATTTCAATTTCAACATATATACTTTGAGTCATGTTGTTAAATCCAGAGAATTTTTAAACAATCAGTCCAGGAGTCTAAATAAACACATTAATTCTTCTCAATTACAAAGAGAGCCTGTATACTACTTAAAAGTATCTTCCCTTTCAGTTTTACAGAATTAGGGCTAGAAAAACAAAAGATTAAGTTGTAGTATGCAGATTTCTGCCACTTTATTGAATAATTCTCTAGACATAACAAGAAATAAGTGGAGGGTCAGCTTTTAAGGTAGAAAAGTTTTAATTAATAAAGAATTGTTATAGAATCAGCTTTAATCATAAGAAGTCACATACGTGCACACCTTTAGACTTATGTTTCTTGGAATACATGTAACAGTTCAAAATGTCTCTGAGCATGAGTTTTGATCCACATAATTTCCTGTAAATCCCTCTACAGAGTGATTACCTCACTTTTCCTACAGAAAGTGAAAGAGAAAACTAAGCTCTGCTCTTCATATATATAGATATATATATTTTATATATATATATATATATATATATATAAAAAGCAGGTCTCAGGAGCAAGGTGAAGTCCATTACTTCACTCATCTCTTCTTAATATCTAGACTTCTAAACAGAAATCTGGACAGAAGGCAATATGTTACTCTTTCAGTTCCATCTTCCTTTCACTTTCTAGGTCTCATTCACAGCTACTTATGCGCACTGAGAGTCTAGATAGTAGCAGTAAAGCTTCAGTAAGAGACAAACAACAAATTTAGGAAGTGAGTCCAGGACCATCCATATTCTGAACTTGGAGGAAAAAAACTAGCCCATGAGAAATCCTGACACACCCTTTGCAAAGGGTACTAAAATATACAGTCTCCTAGTGCTTTTGTTCACATGAAAAAATAAGAATTACTTTTTGCCCTACTCCCACAATGATTTTCCTCTCTATCAGAGACATGCTACAGACCTCTTATGATTTTAGGGGTAACTGAAAGAATGAGAGAACAGCATCTTGTCTCACTCCTTGCCCCATTAAAAACAAAGGGTCACAGAAGTGGCTTGTCCGTAGAATCCTCACCTGCACACAACACTGGAAGACTGGACATTTTTAGTGTTTAAGACAAGACATTTTCCATGATTGGTTGCATAAGATTCACCCAAAATCTGGCTTTAAAGTTAGTGAAAGTTACATAAAAATGATTTACAATTTACCTATGAGACACTTTTCTATAGTTTAATGGTTCTGAAAATGGAATTGAAAATACAGTTCTCTCCCCTCCCCCCAATCCAAGTTCCAAACAAGCTTTCAATACCTTCAGGCCTTGAAGTCAAGCAGGCATCACAATTTTTAGCAGAAGGCTTGTTTATTAGGGTACAGCGCATACATGTCCACTCTTCTTCAGATTTCTGAGCTACATGTTCAATAGAACATGACCCCCTGCCATACGCCCAGCCAATTAGGCTATTTCTAGTTGGCAGTTTGCTGTGAAACAAAAGAATGATGTTAGCATTTTGTGATGTTTCTTCTACAAATTACCTTAYACCACTATGTGCAGGAATATGCAGGGCTAGAGAACAAGTAGTACACAGTGTTACAACCGTCTATTATAGCTTGGACAGCATGTCATGATTAGAGTTTGATCTTTTTCTTTACCTAAAGGGCAAATCTTCGCCAATGCTGGAGAAGTAATACAAATAAAAATATTCCAACTAAAATTGACAGAAAGCTAATTATTATCCCCTTATACTGTACAGCACAATGCCCCAGCCTTTCTCAAATTCTGTACCATTTTCAAGTACTGCAGCAAGAAATATGGGGAGAAATGAAGACTGTTCCAGTATTTTTCCCCTATCCCCTCTATAGAATGCTTGCTAACAAATGCATTAGTGAATGAAGAACTGTTCAGAGGCTGATATAAAGAAAATCACACAATGTAACAAACAAATTTCTTGGTTATCATTTAAATGATAGCCATTAGGTCATATTATAACAGCCAACAGAACTGAAAACCTTAAACTTAGAAAGTCTGTCTTCTGTGTCACCATTTGCTAAAATACTTTTAACATTTAGGAGCCTGTTCAGAATTAAGAATTTTCTTTCTTGCTTCATGCTTTTTTCCCTCTCATTAAAAAGAAAGAGTTCAGAAATGTCCTACCTGTGACTGGTGAGCCAAAGCTGTACTACAAACACTTCTGCAGATTTTATTTGTAGTTATTTTCCTGTAAACTATCACAGAATGGTTGAGGTTGGCAGGGACCTCTGGAGATCATCTAGTCCAACCCCCCTGCTCAAGCAGGGTCACCGAGAGCACATTGCCCAGGATCGTGTCCAAACAGCTTTTGAATATCTCCAAGGAAGGGGACTCCACAGCCTCTCTAGGCAGCCTTTTCCAGTGCTCAGTCACACTCAGTGATACCACCTTCTCATGTTGGCAGATTTATTTGCTTAGAATCATAGTTACTATTTTGCAATCACTGCATGTTATCAAGGACTAATTCTGCCATACTATCCAGATGTTGTTAGCATATTAAATATAACTGTTTCTGTTATCATTTCAATGAGACATATATGTAAGTTTTTAAGTACTATGGTTGATAAGTGTTCAAACATTTTTTTGCATAGCTTTTCATGGAATTATGCACAATCTGGAGACTTTCTAAATCTTAAAAATTTAAGCACTTCCATTAAAAACCAAAATGCTGTTTTGGGGAATTGTGATATTCTTCGGACCTGTCATTTATCCTGCAATTATCACTCTCCTCAACAGGCTTCCAAGATATGCTTCTCTCATAATGGTATGGATATCCATTATCTACCACAGCTCTTCCACAGCAAGAAGGGTATGGACAATAATGAGGAATGCTGACAGTTCAGAGATCCTGTGCTGTCAAGAGCTAGAGTAGACATTGCAGTAGCATTCACTGAAATACTGCAGCTGGATAACAAACAATTTAAGTGGTAAGTTTGTATTAAAAATGGATATTTTCACATTATTAAATCAATTCTACTACTCAGGTATCAAAGATGCATTACTAGCCTGATTACATTCAGCATATCCTGTGTGTGTAATCTGATGTTTTTCCTGTTTTATTGGATCATGAGATAGGGAAAAAAATGTGTTTTAGAGATTCAGGGTACATTGATTTGATGAAGTAGCTTATAATAGGTGTTTTATTCATATTTTCAAGTGAGCAAAATCATAAGCTACTGAATTTGACCCAAGAACCACTGGGTGAAGTACTACAGTTTATGATCTGCAGTAAGTCAGTCTGATCACAGTGGCTCCTTTTGGCCTTGAAACGTGAAAAGCTTGAAATGGCAGATAAGCATTTAGTTGCCACTTGAGTTAAATGTACTTTTATTTGATAACAGTTACTGCATAATAGAAAACACAGACCAGCAGAATACAACAATTTGACATTATGAGGAGGATATCACTAGAAATGACTTCTTTATTTTATAGCTACCATTACCACATTTTTTTAATTGGAATTTTTAATTGGAAGATACCACTGTTTTCTTTTATTGTTTGTTTTCTTAAAAAAAAAAAAAAAATCTCTGTTGTCCCCAATTTCTATAAAGCCTAGCATACCTACTTTTCTAGAAGGGAGAGAGTAAAGAATTTTTTTTTTCCTGAATCATTTTCTAGTTATTTGACTCACTGGAACATTGCTGTCCTCTTACCCTCCTGCAAAACATTTCTCATTATAACCTTTGAAAATGTAGCAAATTGGGGTTATCAGCATGTGAAATATTTATCTTCCATGCTGGACTTTTCTTTGTTTGATCTGTACTCAAAGATGATTTTTAAATTTAAGCAAAAATCCCTTCAGCCATCTGAGTTACAGTTGTTTTAAAAGAAGGAGAGGGGGAGGGATTTGTGTGTTGTGTAAATCTTATCCCCCCTCACCTCCACCCAAAAATGTATGTACTAATGAAGGCAAAGTTTGTACAGAGCAGTATGTTTTATTAGATTGACAAAGCTCAAAATAAAAAAGCAAGCTTCTGAGGCCTGAGATGAAAATTTTCAAGAGCAACATAGGTGTTTAAGAGTGAATAAGACTCTTTTGAAGCCACTATTTTCTGCCCCTGCATGGTATCAAATGCATTTTGTRCTTTTTTTTAAATAAAAAGGCAAAAGGCTGCTGCTATCACAATGCTAGCACAATTTATGTAGAACTGGAAGTGTCTCAGTGGCGCACATGTAGTAAGGTCTTTCCAAAACTGATAAGGGGGAAGAAAAAGTGTTCTAAGCACACTAACAATTAAGAGGTCACTGAATCTATGACTTCAGAAGCTCTACAAGATTTGCTGCAGTCTGAATTTACTGAAGCTTTAGTTTTTCTCGTAACTTTACAGCCAGAACAAAATAGCACAGATGCAAAGCTGTCTAGCTGTTTCTGTTTGACTGGAGGGGTCTTTCTATGAAAAGGAATAGAAAGAGGCACACATTTCTTTCTTCCTTATGCCATTCAACTCAGTGGTATGTAAACATCCAAGCCTATTATTTTGATAATACCAAGAATATGGGGCAATTTTTCCAGAAACAGTGGATAATTCTGAGTACTATGAGTTGTTCTGTATGATTCCCACATTTGGTTAGAGTACTAGCTATTTCATAGAAGACAGGCCCCTTGAAATATATAGGTATCAAGAAACCACAGTTTTTAAACATTTGTAAACACCAATGGCCAAAATATTTGCTTTTGTAAAGTCAAAAGACTTTAGATATAAAATGCACAAGGATCCACTGTATTTGAGAATTAATGTCCTCTTACTGTTACGGCACTTTTCAGACGACAGCTATGCTCAAAGGTGTTATAGAATCACAATCATACCTAACATTGACAAGCTGGGGATCAGCCTTTTGACATCGATAGCAGAAGTAGGTCATCCTGTTGTTCTCTCCTAAATGACATATAGTTATCTTCTCATTGCACTGACCACAGGCAGGGCGCCTGTATACTTTGTAGTATTTGTAGATTGGAGACCCCGTATTTGTAGATTGGAGACCCCGTTTTGCGGCACTAAAGCAGAACATATTTGGAATGCAAGTTAAAGACCCAATTTCACCCCAGTAAATTTCATTTCAACTGAAGCCAACATTWAAAAAAAGGAGGGAAAAAAAAGCCCCCCCCACATATGTAAACTGACAGCTGAATTACTACACAAAGATATTTAAGGGATACTCATAAACACTATTGTCTGTACTTCAGACTTATGTAAGAAGAGTTGACTCAATCTAGGATAACAGGGTCTGGAATTCTCCAAATCATAAAAAGGAGAATAAACAAACAAAAAACATACTTGCACAGCACAGGCAAACATATGCCAGGGATCCATCCTGAGTCTGGCTGGATCAGCTAACTCTGATTCAGTACCAGTCTTTGACCTGGCCCCTGCAGGAGTGTTCCTAAAGAGTTCACGAGCACCAACAGAGCAAAAAAAACAAAACAAAACACAACCACCAAAAAAACCCAGAGCCAGCTCAGGCCTGACACTACAATCTGGGTTAATCAAACTTCCCAAAACCTGGAGAATGGCACAATGCAGAGAGATTCCAGAGACTCTGTATGAGCCAGCCTGAGCCCAGTAAAGTTCTCAGCTTCACCTCAGCCCAGGCCATGCCAGATGCAAGCTGGCCCATGAAGAGCCACAGCAGGCTTCCCAGGTTGTGGCAGAAAGTCATATTAAATGAAGCACAGTCTAGCCTAGTACACAGTGACCTAAGTAGCCTCCAGAGGGCTGACAAGCAGGAACATTTCATGAGAGAATTTGCATGGAGTCAGCATAGGCATACCTTTGATAAAACTGGTGAAAAAACAAACAGAAAACAAAGTAGGAGAGCCAAGCCAACTCTGGAGAGCTACATAGGCATCAGCACCATAGTCACAGTTCCATAAGCACAGTTCAGATGTTATCAGAGCTTGCCTAGCAAAACCAGCCCAGCTCTGACAGGCTCTAGCTCCACARTGCTTGAGGACTCATGGAGTTTTCTGAGAATACAGGTGACTTTGAGCTCAACATATTTGCTCCTGCTGCACCCGTACTAATTAGCCTCGCTGAATGACAGCTGTTTCTGCTTTTGAAAGTACAATTCACTATCCAGTAATCCAGCCAGAAAGAATTGCTGTTACATATTTGCTTGAATACTGGCAAGCAGTTTGTTTTTTCATAGACTTCTCCTTAAGGTTGGAGTTAATTTCTTATCCGTAGAGCTTCCCACCCCTCAGTAAGTTAAAAGCCAAACAAAAGCAACAGGTATTTACATGAATAAGATTGCACATCTTTGGATCTGTAAGGGGTTACTTGAAATAATAATACAGTATTATTACTAGAATAATAATTATAGTATAAGAACATTCTATAAACAATGATGAAGTACTACCACTCTTACTAATCTATTTTCATTATGATATTATCTGAAAGGGGCTTTGGGGGCTTAGCTCATCCTTTAAAAAGACTTGAATAGCAAATACTGTTTTAAGTATAGAGTATAAAAATTTTGAAAATAGGTAAACAGAGCTACAGAAGTTTAAGCTATTTGTTTATTGTCACTCTAAAAGCCTGTGGCACATCTAAATCTCCCAGTATTATAGCTGATGCAGAACTGGGTGCTATCTCTTTGCTGGTAGGTTTCACCAGTATGAAGTTTGGAGAGTGAGATTTCCCTAGCCTGGAGAGACCAAACACTGCTCTTCAGTGGGTTGGGGGAGAAGCAGTAATTTAAGCAGTCTGTTAAACGGTCACATTTTTAGCCTCCATGACTGAAAGACTGCATTAGGAAAATTAACTAAGTGCCCTCCTCCTCATCTACCAAAGACTAGCTGCTTGCCTTTTGTGAACAAATGCTGAGAGAAACAGCCATTTCACTGCTGCTGTTCATTTCTCTGCAAGCAGGAAAAAAAGCAAAACCAAACAAAACCTTACAAGAATTAGGACAAATTCTCTATTTTTAAAGTTAAAGAGCAACTGCCACCATGAACCAGGAATTACTGGTTTTCAGGGGAAGAAACAAATGCTACTGATGTTGTGGCAGTTGGGAGAACCTTGAACTTCTCCCCTCTAGCAACCAAAAAAGTTGTTTCAGATGTATCAAGATTCAACTCACTACATGAAAGATGGAGAAAGATTCTGCTACAAGGCTTTTCCCCATGATTAATAATATCTTGACAGGAATCTCAGCACCCTACTCATCAGCTGCATTTGGCAGCCAAACATCTCACCAGGACACTTCCCACAYGCCTGCGAACTACTTTCCAAAACTAGTTTTAATCCCTTGTCTTCTATACCTGGGTACACTCCCTGTTGTTAACTATACAAAATTAACTTTTTAGATTGTAACTTCTGACAATTGGCTTCTATTAGTCAAAAAATTTACTATTTCAAAGTTTCATAAATGAAGCCACATTAATTCAATTACCTTCATACTTCCCCAAGGCAATTCTTAGTTTCCTGTTGAAAGATGACCTTTATGGTGTAGTTATCTTGCCTGTAAACATGTGCTCGATATACATCAATTCTGACATGCTCAGAGTGACTTTACAGCACATGCACAGCAGAACTGAACTCACTCGCCAGGCAACATGGTGTCAAACTCATCTGCTGCAACGGTGCCAAGGTTCTGCACAGTCTTTAAGACAGGCTAGACTCCACCACCTCTCCCTCATTTGACAATTCACAGTGAATAGCACCCAAACCAAGATTCTCATTCACTGAAACATTTGTCTTGTTGCACCTTTTTACTATTTCCACTAGAAGGTTACATACAACTAAAAACATGCTGGAGCCAAGTTTTGGAGGTTTCTCAAAAACACAAAGCCTTACCTTATAAAAAAGGAGGGCAAAGTCACGTGTCATTTTCACCAAGTGACGTATATGCTCATCTCTCAGTTGGCAAACCTGTGAATAAGACAAGCACAATTTTTACAATATTAGTATGCTAAGCAACAACAGTAGGAAGACCTGTAATACACTGGCCATCCAGACATCTTCAGCCAATATGGAATTACGTTGCTTCCTGTTATGATGAATTCTCTGGCTACACGTTTTATGTAATATCTCAGTAAAATAGTATATTTGCACATATAACTCTACACAARCTCATTGTGTGAATACGAAATAGTGTACTTTGCCTAACCCCTGAAAGACRTACTAGATAAAAAGTTTCAGTGGTCTTCCTCTACATTGACCTAAGAGTTCCTCATCATAGGACACTAACATGAGTTTTAACTTCACGGAGTTAACAACTTATAGTTCTCTCTTGGTTTCCTAGGGGATTTTATGACATGACTTAACTATCATCAGATAGGCCCTTTTCCATGAGAGATCTTCAAGAAGAATACTTGAGCCAAAGGCACCACAGTTAGAGAGATGTATCAAGAAGACACATTTTTGTTAAGAATATCAAAATTCTAAGTCATATTTTTCTTTCCTCTGCCAGCTCACATGCTGGACACACCCCAGTGCATTTTGATTAACACCTAGGCGTGRATTAAGCACTGAAGTGGTTTGCCCAGAGGGACTGTGGAATCTYAATCCTTGAGGATTTTTGAAGCTCCACTGCATAAGATCCCAGGCAGTCTGATTTAACATGAAAGTTAGTTCTGTTTTGAGAAGGACATTAGAATAAACCTCCAGGATGTCCTTTCTAACTTTTTTTTTTTTTTTTTTAAGATATTCTGGAGAAGCCTATGGAAGGGATTTCTCTGTAGTTTCTGTAGAACCAGCATTCAAAGTCCACAGAAACCAGGTATTGATAAGGCTGTGGAGGGAGAATGGTTCATTTACCATTTTGTTTCGTTAATAATATTAATTGAGAGAGAGCATGCAAGCACATGACAGAGCGCAATTTCTAACCTATTCATCCAACTTTGGCTGTTGGATACACAGGAAGGCTATAGCTCCTGTTGATTTTAACTTTCGTTCAAATAAGCCAAGCATAGCAGCAGTGCAATTTTTACAGTAACATACCCCCAGAGAAAACAGGACTCAAGGCTCTTTTCTACAGCAATACTTAAGTCTCAGAAATTATAAGCTGCTAGGAATGCAAAGACAACCTTCCCCAAACTGTAAGGAATATCCATTCACTTCAGAATGGGTATCATCATACAACTCTAGATAAGATTCAAATCCAGACTGATCCTATGAAATCTTTCATACAAGTTACATTTAAAATATATATATATATAAAATGTTGTGGACTTCCAGTTACTGTTTTCATCAGCTTTGCTTTACAATCTATATAATTTCAGACTCATTCGCAAACAGACTGTTCTCCACAGAAGTTTGCAGATACATGCTTGAGGATCCAAAGCAAAGAAGTATGATAATACAAAAAAAAAAAAAAAAAAAAAAGAACTGCAAGCTTGTTCAACAATACAAAATTGATAATGAGCATTAATAACAAACAGTGTCTCTGAGATGGACTTGAAGACTGAGT
>NW_020448919.1:1093343-1264562 GCF_003343035.1 Apteryx rowi | reverse complement strand
AAAAAAAAAAAAAAAAAAAAAAGCAAATGATCCCAGCTAACAGCACAGTAAATGGAAGAAGAAGCTATGAAAATAGCCCCTACAAATATGTCCAGTCTGGGAAACAGGAGTAGCAGAAAGAGGTCCTAAGGAGTTCTACGACAAATATCCCAGATTATAATGATAAAACATGAGTTTAAGGTCTTAGAAGAACTTAAAAAATAAGAAATGAAAAAACAAAGGAAGGTTTAAAAGAGGAGAAGATGACAAAACATTATATAAGCATATATTTATATTCCTAATACTGTGTTGTCATTAAAACAATCTTGAGACATTTCACCCRCTTTAACAGCTGGATGGAGGCCACTGTCAAATAGTGCTTCATTTTTTATGATATTTCCCACTCCAGGTAACACTGCTTGATCCAGTAACACATCACACAACATGTGGGTTTTCTGCTGCTTAATCTCACTTTCTGCTCTTAAGCAGCTAAATTTTGGAGAGCAGACATCCAAACTTTCCATCATTCTCACTTTCTGCTCACTTTCAGCTGCAATTCTGGAAGAGAAGGCACAGTAAGACATAGTGTATTTTTTATTTTAATTATATGCTAATTTACCAATATGGTTTTAAAAACAACATTTTAAGATATGATGGTACATTATATGCAGATAAAACAAACCGAGAAAATACCAATGACAGGCAGAGGCATTAAAAAAAAAAAAAAATCTTGAAAAAACAAAACAGCTCAATGATACATGCATGGAGCATGCTAGCATCTGGCCCAACACACAAGAAATCATCTTGTTCATGTTAGCTTGAAAAATAATTGCCAGGTTCTTGCCTTAAAACTATTTTCAACATGGAAATATCATGTTTTTGAATCATCAACCATAACTAACCGTAAGAGTACATGGTCCAGTAGTTTCAACATGACAATAAAAGATACATTCTATTAAACCTCGATTTTATTAGGTTAAGCCTAATTGTAAGTTGAAGCACAAAGTTTCAAAATAATTCAGTGCAAGAAGTCTCAGATTTGCATAAGCTGTTATGTTTCGTAACATTAATTCAAGTAACATATGTGAATCTACAAATTTCCCTTTCATCCAAGAGCCTCGAGTGCTTTTAAATCAAGTTTGCTATTAGTTTTATTAGCAGTGAGAAGTACAGTGCTGATGGATGAATATATCAAGTTAATGTTAATTAGAACAGTTACATCAATTTGCTTTCAAAAAGAAAACAAAAGTAAAAACACAACCTTGGGGACATAAAAATTTAAAACCAGTAACTGGCAAATACGAAGACCCTTACATTCTTGTTTTTGTTAAGAAATTGAGACTTGAATGCAAATTAAAGGAGTAATGGGGTTCAGCAGTCAAATCAGAGGACAGAATTCAATCCAAATTTAATTATCAGTCTTGATACTATTTAGAAAGGTATTGCATAAAACTACTTTACCTGTATATAAACTGATACAAAAAGTAACAGATACTAGACTTCCATACCCATAAACATGATATGTTTAGGTATTGTATTTCTTTTACAATGGCAATCTAAGCACTTCAAAAAATTCCATTAATAACATAGTGAAAAATCAAAATGTTATAAAAAGAAAAAAATAAAAAAAACCAACACACAGAGCTTGGTTTAATTTCATTAGTTTTTACTTTACCTATACTCTACTGTTGCCTCAAAAAAACAAACTGTATCCTCTGTAAGCTGTATCTCCAAAACTGGTAGTGCTCCATTTCTGTCTTTGCTTCCATCATGATTAATGCACATGGAACCATTCATACCAAAGTGAACCCTGGGAAAAAACAAAGTTCTTGAGGGTATTTACCTTAACAATGCTTCCAAGCATTAGACTAGTCTATTTTTTAGAGTTGTGAACTATTCTGATCTAACCAAGGCAGTACGCATGTGCAATAATTCCAGTCATTAACAGTAGTATGGCAGCATATGACTTGTTCACATAGTGCTCAGTTCACAGGGAAGAACCTTTTCCTCCCCAAGTTAGAAATACTCCAAAACACAGCAATTTTCAGGTAGTCTTTAAAATTTATTATGCAAATGTCAAAACTGATCATTAAGTAACACACACTCCTGGTCTATCTCACTTAGAATTTTTTCTCTTGAAATGCTAGTCTTCCACCATACGTTCTAAGGTCCCCAGAGAAGAATGAAAGAATTGATAGACTACTTCACCAGATAATTTTCTGTTAAAATGGGCAAAATGTCATCAAATATGAAAGGAAAGATTTCAGTCCTCACATTGCCAACCCTGTTATCATATCAAAGCCACTTTCAATAATGCCATAAACAATGTAATTAACAACTGCCATATGTTGTTTTCTGCTTTTCTGTGCCTACGACCAAGGCAAAAACTGCAGGTCAATTAAAAATTAATAAAAGAAATAAAGTGAAAAATACACAGGTGGCAAAGGAGCGGAGCAGACTCTTTCAAGCAATCCTTTTACAGATCACCAATGCTTTAAGATGTTTTACATTTTAAAGTGTGTTCTACTGGGAGACAGTATAATTAAGCAAAGGACAAGTTTGATTTTTGTCCCATCTATTTTGTTTATGTATTTATTATACACTCACCTGATACATTCAGCTCCTAGAAAGCAGAGAGAAGAATGGAGGGAGTGCCCTACTTCTTAAATGAAAAACATTGCATATCATAAAAAGTGGATTATTTTCTAGATACAGAAAGAATTACTAGATCAAACTACACATGACCAAAGAAACCCAATATCATGTGTCTATTTCCTTTTATTCTCTCTTTGCTGCATATCAGGAAGGATGGGCATTTTAAATATTTACAACTAGATGAAGACAACATTTCACTAAGTGCAATCTTAAGTCAGCTATTTATGTAACTTCCTAATAGCATTTATTCACTAATTTTCTTCAATTTTCAGAAAGCTGTGTCTTTCAAAAGCTTTTTTCTTACAGCTCAATTCAGTTAATATAGCTATTTTGGCAGCTTTTGTTTCTGTTAGGCATTTCCAATTCTCAAGTTCCATTAATGGTACAACACAGGCTTAAGTAGCCCCCCCCCCCTTTTTTAAAGGGGACTTTAAACTCTTGCCTACTGCTATCAATTAGGAATGCGCTAAACATCTCCTGCAAGTTTGTTTTAAGGAAACAGCATGCACATTAATAGCTGATGATTTCATTTACCAAGCTCCAGTACACTGTTTAAAAGGAGCATTAAAAGTCACAACTATTAACTGTCATAGCTATGTGCCAGTTCATGACTAGGAAAATAATTCACAATTATCTCTTTGCATAAATCCCTTTTACATTAGAAAGCCTTAAGAATTTTACAAAATTTTACTCGTGTGTTTCATTATCTTTGATGTGCTAAAATGAGACAAAAATGGAACTCTTCTTATTTTAACTACAACTACAGAAGCTACTCCAATTAAACATAGACCTGTTATTCAATGACGACTAGGAGTAAGAAGCTATGAATTTGTTGCTGTTGTAGAAAAGGGAAAAAGCAAGTTTTTAGAATGATTTAGTGCCACACAATATTATAAGGCTCTGGTTTTATTTGAACCATTTTTCCCCCATAAAAAATAAAAGAGCTCAGTAACAGCAGTCTATTATAGGGATAAATAAAACACTGACAATTCATATTATCAAATTCTAACAGCCAAGATGTAATTTCCAGTCAAGACAATGGAAGTCTTTCCTTTCACTTTAAGGGATTTGGGGTCAGCAATTAAGACCACCTGTCTAAGAATATTTTGTATTTTTTTCAGCTATATAAGAACACAGGCACCTTATCAATTTTTAGAATTTTTTATAAATTGGTTATCACCGCAAATTTACATTTATAGCACACGACAGAAACTAGGCCCAGTACAATCTCTCTCACATAGCTGTATCACTYCCACGGCAACATGGCCTCCCTGGGACAGCTCACTAGTATCATAGGACAGCAACCTGTGCAAGCATTTTAAGCCATTTCCCCTACTACTAATTTTTTCACCTTTCATCTTTTTTTTTTTGTTTTTCTTAAGTGACTTTCAAGGCACATTCGGAAAAAAGTGCCTCATATTTTCTTAAAACTWTACATTACTTTCTTTGGTGACTTTGATATACTTGTTTAAATGGGTATCTAAAAGTACTGGTGATAAGTTCTTTAGGAGTCATTGCTCATTTGTACTCTTTAAACAAAACTTCTAACTGCCCACTTTATCAATTTGTAGATAGCAAATATACTGAACTGGATTTTCTTCACTGGCTAATTGCTATCTGTAATATGGCAATATCTCAGAAGTATGTGCCTCGTTTTTAAGTCAGTGTCACACTGTCATGCTATGAAGGTTCAATAGCAACAACTGAGACAGTAATATARTAATAATAATAAAAAAGATGTTTATTTCCTCACACAAGTTTTTGGATTAGTAACATCCATTAAAATAATGCAATTACTAATTTAGAAAGGATAACACAAAACCATCAGTTACTAATTTAGAAAGGATAACCTGAAACCGTCGATTACTGTGTTATTAATTGGAAGGACTGCTTATCCCTACTTGAAAGCTTTCTTGTTCACTCTCCTAGTGAGAGGGCTCTCAACCTCGAGGAGTTACCTTCACCCAGCGTCCCAGGAAAAGGGGAGGGGGGGGATACTCACGGTCCAGCCGGAGAGGATGATCAGGTCACGTTCCCGTCCCTGCCCAAACTCTCCTAGCTGCCAAGTCTCTTTTTATACGGCTGGGGCTCTGGGCAAACACTGCTTTTGCCGACTTTTTGCGAGTTTCGCAATCACAGGACAGTTTGTCTGCTCGGGAGGACCCTGCTAGCGAGGCAAGACCACAGCACCTCCGTATTGCTTCTTCCCTCCCCGGGGGTCCGTGCGGATTCCAGGTGGCAGACTTCACTTCTGCAGTCTTGTTAATGCTGCCATTCCGCAGCCTTGCGCATGTCAGTCCTTGCGCATATCGGTTGGCAGACGACTTTAGTCCTGTTAAGTCCTCTGTTCARCAGCTTTGYGCACRTCAGYTCTTTTGCATATCAATTGACAAACTTCAGTCCTGTTAACTCCTCACTCGCCTGTCAGTCAGGCAAACAGTAACCATACTGTATAAAAGGATTTCATGGCCAGGTTATCTTCTTCCACCAAGCAGTCATTCCCCACTTGAGAAAAATCCAAGAGCATAAAATAAGCTCATTACCTTGCATAGCTTTGTCTTTCTGAAGACGTGCTACCTAGCTTTGTATGACTAACATTTCAGCATCACTACCAGGATTTTACAGGAAACCCCGGCAGACAAGAAAAGCTATTTTTGTTATGTATGTATAGACTCAGAATCTGTACAGCAGTAACCCTTTCTTCTCATGAAGAAAGTCCTATGTCTAAAAGTAATTCAGTTCATTGAAAATGTCTTCTTATTGTACAATTTGCCCCTTTGCTTATCCAATTAATTTGTAATACAGTCATTTTAAAAGGCTAACATCTGTTTCAGGTACTTCCCCTGCCTTTTTTTTTTTCCTCCTTACAACTAGCTTCTATCTTTTTCTTTTTAAAAATTACTTTTTCTTCTCTGTTTCTGTTTAAGAAAGCCCCATAAAAAGTAAGAGAAACTGATTAGGACCATAATCCTATCCTTCACAAATATGAGTAGCTTTAAAATACAGACAGTTCTGTCCTAGTATTTACTTGTATGATTGTTGTATAAAGCACTGAAGTGTGYTTATAAGACTAGCACCTTGTTACTCCATGAGGAAAGGGTCACCCGATGCTATTTTGTAAAGTATTGTTAGTGATTCAGCTTAAACAAACTGCCACCTTTACTATAATCACCTATAATTCTACCTTAAATTAGGGTTAAAAACAAAAACAAAAAAGTTAGAAGTGCCTATTTTATAGTATCTTTTTACTATTAGCACATTTTATGTATTTTAGATATTTTTAGTCAAGTATTTATTCATTTAACCTCTTCTCTAAGTTATATAACAGGAAGAGGGCCAGGGAAAGACCACTGGTATACCTCGGTCTAAAATAAGAACTTGGGTTACATTTTGTTTCTTTACATTAGTAATTAGCTTCCTTAGCAATTAGCAATTCCTTAGCACTGAACTGTCAGGCACTTTGGTTGATCCCACTATGGAACTGTAGGGGAATAGTGGGAATTGTAGTTCTCACTACCTTTTTTCCACAGATACTATTCTTCAGTAAGAAGAGCTAAACATCCTGAAGTTGCAGTAAGAATTCATCTATAGGGCAATCGTGGTTTCTTCAACCATCAGGCCCTAATCTAGTATCCTTTAGGAAGGACTTTTAACTGAAGAGTCTTTTGGAATGTTGCAACTGATAGGCCAACAGTTGTATCAAGAGATTAAAAACTCCAGAAGAAACACCTGGAGGAAGTTTGGACTATTTTAATAGTTTGCAAACTTTTCTTGCATTCCTAGAGACTTTTAACACGATCATGTATCAGATTTGGGGCTTTTGTTTTAATTTTACTGCTTCCATCCTTTATCACTTCTTATTTTAAATAAAAGATGTACCTTTTCAAGGATTACTCTCTGTATTAAAGCCAGACGTGTATACTTTTTCTAACTCAACTCCCTAARTTGCATTTCTCTAACACTTGGAGAAATAAGCATATAGCACTGTATCTGCTAACCAGCAGCCCCCTGCTACCAGAGATCAGTCTACATATCATCCCAGGTAATTACTAATATATCACTGCCTTTACTTATCCAGAGTGCAACCACTGTAAACTGTTCTTTCTCAGCCAAGCATTTTCAGTCCCATCACTCTCCCACAACAGCAGTGCCACTGGAAATATATCATGTCACCAAACTAAGATATTTGTTGATGTTATCAATTTTAAACTAAGAAAAATCATGACCTGGCACCTTTCAAGATCAGTCACTAAGTGACAACAACTACCTTGAATGCAGAAGTGACGCAGGTTTTTTAAAAACATGTATWATTATATTATAAGTAGGAGGGTGAAAGAAAGGCATTAAATGTAAGCATTACCTATTAAATGCAAGAGCCTCACCTATTTATGCTATAGTAATTACCATAAAAAACAATTCTTTTTTGTTTTAATAGGCCATTACACTGCACATTTTGTTAGATTCTTGTTTTAATTGACCTTTACAGTACAGAAATATGTTGAACTAGAAAATGAAAACTAGATTTAAAATAAGACCTTGGGAGCTAGCATGAGGATATCTCCAAGGAGCTCAAGCATCTGATAATAATAAACATGCCAACAAATCTCTAATAAGCTCTGCAAAGCATGAACAAACAATGATTTGGCACACTTTTAACATTTGTCTATGAGCCAGTTTCACTAGAAAATTAAAAGACACCTTTATGATCCCCAAACCATTCACCTGCCAAATTCAAACCATGGTTCCAAAACAAGGAGGTGTTACAGTGTTTAAAGCAAGAAAGGCAGCATAGATGTATACACACAGAATTTTTTTCAAATTTGGCAATTTTTTCACATGAGTTTATTGTCAGAGCAACTGAATTATTCAAAAATTAAGTACAGACAATCTCAATCTAAATTGTTCAAGGAAAGCTAAAGGTAATTGCAAATACAGTTTGTAATGGACAATGCTAAGCAACTGTATGCATTTCTATGAGTTCTGTCCCTAAATAGTGCAATTTCCTGTTTAAAATGAAGCATTTCAAGGAATAACTGTCCTTTTCAGATACATTTACATGACATCTTAAAGTAAGAATAAAACAGTAAGTTGTTTGAAACAAATTAAGTCACTATTTAGTATTTCCAGCACTTAAAGACAGGCTGCAGAGAAGTTTCTCTATAACACTAACTTTCAAAATCTCTGGAACTTATAAGAGAGAACAAGAAGATCCCCCTGAAAATGTACAGTTTAAATGCATAGGGAACTTTTTTTTATCCCCCACCTCTTACCTCAAAGCTGTCTGACCAAAATACATAAAAAGCTCCTTTCCCAAAGTCTCCACACCTCTGTAAACATGTCCAGTAAGGAATTTGTGACTGGAGATTTTCTCCTCACTCACAGCAGTCTGAAAATGAGTACATACACACACAAAAATTACAACGGAAGTTATAATAATTTGAATCTAACATCAGTACACATTCAGCAAGTAGCTGTATGAACTAAATCTCCCACGTACACAGCATCAAAGCTTTTCTCTTTAAGCAGCTCTGTCAAAAACAATGGGGCTACTTACTAAGGAAGCAGATAGTCACGATTACTAAGGATATCATAACTCAGCCCATACTTTTCTGAACTGAAATAATGCATCTTTTTATCAAGCTATTTTATGCCTTTTTCTTCAAGTCATGAATTCAAACAGATTTTCAGGATGATGTAAACCAACAGGTACAGTTTGGATATTAAATATTTGTCAAAGAGTTAATTCTGCCATTTGTGGAATGCCAGCCTTCTCAAAATGCCTCTTGCTGGAGTTTTTAGCCATGCTAGTAGTATGCTTTCAATGTTTCACATGGGGCATTGTGTATTACAGAAGAGCCTACACTAAGTCTGCAGAAGTGTTTTTCTCTTCCTAGTAGCTGAAAGGCTAATCTCAGAAGACGTTGAGCAGCAGGTAGGATACTACTAGAGGAGAAGAAAATGGTAATTGCGAGATTGAGGCAAAAATCTTTTCTTGCATAGCCTGTGAAACTTAAGTAAGTAAATCCATGTGCAACAAGGTTTATTTTGGTTTTAAGCCACTCAGGATTGTTTAAACTAAATCAGAGTCAAACTTGACTTGGAAAACTAACTTGTTCTTCAAAATATTTTAGGTTAAACTGATGCCACTTTGGTATCAGGCAAGCCTTTACATTGATACTATTATGGAGACTCTTGAGTCTCCATACTCATAGAGACTATTTTTTTGCACTGGCCAAGGCTTTGTCCATGGTTAACAGCCACTTTGAGATCTAAACAGTGCAAAAAGCCTTGTGATGGTTGCTTGCTATTGAACAAAGTCATCCTGAGGTGACTTCTACTGTACAAAGTTATGATCATCAGAATATTTAGGGGAATGAAATTTCTTTATGTAACTACAAGGGCTTAACTCCTTACTTTAGAAATCAAAGTCCTGAAAGACAGTTATAAAAACTAATCTGTTGATGGCATACCTTTTAAACAAAATAAGTATCTTGAACTACATTCTTTATGAAATTGATCTTTTATTTAAGTACTATCTTACACTGTCTTACATACATAAAAGGGGAAAAAAAACCATGCCAACTTTCTATCTGGAGATATCCAATATACTTAGGACAAAAGCAATACATAAAATTTCTCACAGCTGAACAAAAACAGGCATGAGGAAAAAAAACCCTAGCCACCTCCATAAACAAAACCAGAGTACTAGATCTTCACAGCTCATTAGCTAGACCTGCTCATTTATATCCTGACATCTTTTTCTACCAGAAGGCCTCACAAGCCCCAGCAGTTTTATACTGTTGAATTATTTTATGYTGCCAGCAAAAAGGATAAAAACTAGTAGAGAAATTACATACTGTGTGTACACTGAAAGCAGATGCCACATGCTTTATTTATTTAAATAGTTGGTCTAATTAATGTGATGTTTTTAAAACAAAGTTATGTAAATACATTCCTTTTCTGCAGACTAAAGTGTATCTTTCTCTGTCCTGCTTCCTTCAGGCTTCTGAAGGCTTATGGGATTACCAAAAAAGCAATTAAAACCAGGAACTACTAGTATAATTTTCCTTGTACCATATATTTCCTGAAGCCAAATGATATTTTAAAATTTACCCTTTTTAGTGAACAAAAGGGATTCTAAAAGTTTTCCCTCATTATTTACAAAAAGCCTAAGTTTCTCCAGCTCTAGCACCTCTTTAAACATCCGATCTGCTAAGGCTAATTTATTATGTTGATGACAAGAATATTTTAAGGCATRTCAATTTAAAGGAGGGAAAAAAAAAAGGAAAAAAAAACCCCTGCGAGCTAACAGTTGCTGCAGTTAAGGCTCTGCCATAATTACAGGGGAAGGGAAGGAGATGTCAGTGACACTAATGATCCTGCTCCGAAGTTCACGTCAATCAGCCAAATGATCCCACGCTTCAGCAGCCCAACAACTCTTGACAGCAACGAGAGATGTCTTTTCCCAAACCCGGCAGAATTCCCCCCCCCTGCCCCACGCACACACTATACAGTCTGAGCAGAGGCAGCAGCACTGCCAGGGCTGCGGCGCAGCGCCACGACAGGCGGCTGCCACGACAGGCGGCTGCCACGACAGGCGGCTGCCACGACAGGCGGCTGCCACGACAGGCGGCTGCCCCGCCCCGCCAACGGCCCCCTGCCCACGCCCCGCCCCGCCAACGGCCGCCCGCCAGCGCCCCCCCCCCGTGCCCCGCCAGGGCGGCCCCTCGCCGCGGCCCCTCACCGTGCCCCCAGCTCCGGCTAGCGATGCTCTGCCCTGCGCGCTCCGCACCGCCTGGCCCTGGCGCACCCGGGCCCGGAGCCTCTCCGCGTACAAGGCGCAGCACGGACCCTCCACCATGACCAAAGCTCACCACCATACGCTCCACGCCCGCCCGCCGTCTCTTCCGTTCAAATCTCCCGCTCGCTTGGGGGCGGTGCTGCCGGGCCGGGCCAGGCCTGGCGTCGCTCCGCCTCCGCCGGGCGGCCGTGGTGAGCGCCGCGCCGTTACGGCGGGGTGTAGCGGTGGCGGAGGGCTGCGCCGCTTGGGGGAGTCCAGGCTGAGCCTGAGGGAAGGCAGCGCCGTGGAAACACTTGTCCTACCCCTAGCGGCGCGGCACAAGGGAGAAACTCGTAGGGCGGCGGGGCACAAGGGCGAGGGGGGACCTGGGGCCGGTCGGTCCCTGTCAGGGGCGGCGGTGAGGGGAGCGGAAAGGGATGAGCCATTGCCTCATGCGTCGCCAGGATGGACCCGCCCGCTCCGAGGAGAGTCCGGAGGGTGGGGACGTGACATACCACTTCTTTTTTTCAGTCCCGGCCCCCTCATCACAACTTGATCTTTGAGCTTAGAGGACCGTCTTCGTGGATGAGAACAGTAACCATGTGAACATTAAGCAACAGGCTTTGTTTTGCGAGACACTGCAGAGAAAACACGGTGTATCCTATTCCTGTTGCTCTCGAGTGTGAACTTCTAATGTTCTCAAATACATAATTCAGTTATCACCGGATTCCTTTTATTGTTTAAAATACCCTTGCAAGTACGTCGTTTTGTGAGGCTCACTTCGTGCACAATTGAAAGTTCAGCATTAGTAGATTAAATACTTAATAGGTTTTGGAGGTTGTCCAAATCTGCACAAGGAAAAGATTCTTTTCACTGCTGCTTTTGAGGTAAGAATAATAAACTCTATAAACTATAAGAAATTTGAGGGAACTAGTATTTGCAGATAGAACATTAGACACCATTTCCTAATTGCACCTCCTGAGGTATACTCACACTGGCCTAAATCTCTCAGTTCACAGTTAACTCCTTATATAAACAGACCATATCCAGGCTTTTATCAAGCTTCATGCTTTGAATATTCAGGCCTATTCAGGGCAGAGTAAAATGCTTCTCATTTCCTAAAAAGTGAACATTTTTTCACCCCAAAGGCAGCGAATAAATCAGGTTGGAGTATTATGTTTGCTGAAATAAATTGCGTATTTTGAAGTTAGGGTGTCCTGCTAAATGTAATCCCTTTCCATTTCTTATTTTTCACAGTGATATTTTTGCTGTGAATATTCTAAATTCTAACAATAAGGCAGTCATTAGGTAAAGGATTAAACTCACTAGTCAGAGAGGAGAGGTAGCTTGCGTTCCAAAATATGTGAAACTCAGCCTGATTTTTCTGCTGCCCTTGAGTCTTGCCTTACTGTCTTTCCCAAGGCAGTTAGAAATGGGTGCATAACTCATATGAATGCAGTCACATATGAATCTAAGTACCTTACAGATAACAGTAGTTCCTGTTATTTGGTTATCAAATATAATGCATTTCATGATAAGGGAGTTTATAACTGGACATACTTCAGCAGATGGTTTGTGCAGCATGTTACAGCAGATTGGGTTTTAAATTCTTCATCTAATTCTGTAGATGTGTCTGAAACTCCAATACTAACCTTTTAAAAGGTTCTCTTCCCTTTTTTTCTTTTTTTAAATCATGTAAACAAATTAGTTTTCATTGAGATTCTACAATAACTCATCTTTTGCATACAATTTTATACCCCCTCATATTGAACTCTAGGTACATACAAACCATCATTCATGACCATTATATTAAAGTGTTTGGTGATAGTTGATAACGATTTGGAGTTTCTTCGCATTAAGAAAAGTATTTAAGAACAACTTTCTCCCTTGTGACAAAGGGAAGAGAGGTAATAGCACTGTAAGAGATATGACACTTCTGTAGTTTGAAACAAGTGCCCAGTGCTGAACTCTGAAAATTGGGGCGTTTTTGTTCCATAGTGTGAAGTGCAAGTGCATAAATGGCAGCAGCTGTTGGGCAAAATTATTGCTGATATTGCTGCTTACATATTACAGGGTGGTAAGTAGAATCATCTTAGCTGCTTTTATAACAACAATTCTTTGAGTTGGGAAATCTCAATTGTTGCCGCTGAGTTTCAACACTGCGCTTCCTAGTTGTTTGGGCTACAGGGAAACATTTTGTAAGATGCAAATGTTAAAAGAAGGCTGATGGATTGCATACTAAATAAAAGCTTTGATTTAATTTCTTTCAGGGTTCTTTATTAGAATATAACATTTTGTGGCAGATAATTCCACTATTAGTTGTCCACACTGTATTTTGACTTTGAAAAATTCAGTGGCCACAAGACATAATCTCCCCCATGGGTAATCAAATGTTCAAATTTAAAGGACAAACAAGCAAATAAATCCCACTTGAGTAGATGTTTAATATTAGGCTGTTTTTCACTTGTCTGCTATTACATCAACAAAGTCATGTTATTCTGCTGTACTATGATAGTAAATACAGAAATTAATGGCAAGTCACCTATGGTGCAAGGTAAAATCTATTTTTAAAACTGTAATTGAGGAAATCAATGCTCATAAATTTGTCCCCTGTTGTCAGAGCCATGTGCACAGCTGCCTCGGTTATGTATCCCAGTGGCATTCTCAGGCACCATTTCTGGATGTGCTTATGCATTTGCAATATTTACATTCAGATATTGGCGTACAGTAGAACAATAGTGTACTCAGAACTGGGCATTCATATTTTTGCTGACATATTTGGTATATTATTGCAGTTATGATCTCTTTAGAAAAAAAGATCAGTGGAACATTTATTTTAAAAATGTCAGGTTTCCCAGAATTATGGAAAACATACATATCCTTTCTTTGGTTCCATTTTCCAAAGCTTGTACCAGAAGCCTAATTCCCTGCCTTGTTGTACTAGTTCATGTTGCAGGACATTTGACAAAATTAACATGATTAATTTGCAAGAGCAGAGCTACCAACATCCAGTTTCTCTAACTCTTAGTTTGATATGCATTTTCTCCATTAGATTAGTGTGTTATTCCTAGAGTATTGGTACACAGTTTAAATACATATGTTAAAATTGGAATTGACAAAGCTTTGGAAAAAGGAATTGGCAAGAAACAATATCACATGGCAAAAATAGACTAATCTAACTGGAATATTTAAACCAAATACTAGAGTTATAGTTCTCTGAAGGCAACAGAACAGAAAGATGCAGAAGACAAGCATACCCTGTTCTTCTAATCCAGTAGTCAGAAAAAACATGTCAGCACTCAGCACTGAAATGCTCATTAAGGCGTAGCTTTTTTTTTCATATTGGTGGAAGTATGCAGTGAACTACAAAGATATTCCCTTTATGGTGACAAAATCTTGGATAAGAATTAATAAGTAGGGGGTGACATGATCTATTACATGGTTGCCTAGAGAGTTTTATGTGAAGGGTCAAGCACACTCAAAACTGCACATCATGTAATCCTGATGAAATCCTTTCTAAACCTTGTAAAAACATTCCCAAATCCTTCTAAATGAAGTCTGTTAATTCAATTAATCCAAATAGTGCGCTGTTCAGGCAGTGTGTTCTGGTTATGGATTGATGGTCTGCTGTTCAATTTTGAAGGTCATGCACAGCCAACRTGGATGCATAGTTAAATTATTTTTTGTCAATTATGTCAAAATAAATGGTGGTGTGAGTAGTGGGTTCCTCTTGTTGGTAGAAAGTCCTTACTTTTCATTAGAGAAAATATACTATTGTAACTTTGTTTTTTACAGTAATTATAAAGTAAAAATATGAACCAAGGGGGTTCTTGCAGTAGGAAGGAAGGAAAGGAGGAAATTGCAGTAATGTATCAAAATAAAAGAGATAACTAAATTGTGAGTTACAGGTTTAGTATGGGATTTTCTTGCACCTTTTTCTTTCTTGCACAAATGGTACAACTCGTGTACTACCCTCAGTGAACATGAAGTAGGTATTGAAAATACTTATTTGTATGAAAAGATTGGAAGTAAGAGGGATAGTTGAAAATCATAATCCTAATTTATACCAATGAAGAACTGGTCACAGATGAGCATATTCTTAGGGTTCCAATTCATATATTAAATAAGAAACTCAATTACTTATAAATAAGTTTAATGTACTTTAAGTAGCCAAAGCAGAACATGAGTTAGAGGAAGCCAGACAGAGGATGAAAAAAATACCAAARCACTGAAATAATTAAGTGGTTTAAGTGTACTAGTGTATGAAACAAAATTACTAATATTTTGGTGTTGTCACATAGTTTCTGGAGTTCCTTGACTCATGCTTAATAACGTGACCACAGGGTCATCTGTCAGTGACTATGTTTGGCTGTGAGCAAGTTATTTACCACCCTTTTAGTAAAAATATCTTCTTATCTCTATATCAGTTCTTGATTTCTCTTGAGATGAGCAAATAATAATCTTTGGAAATCTTGGCTTGTTTGTCATGTTAGTTTTCAGCAAAGTAATTTTGTCATTTTCAGTCAGGAACAGAAAATTACTTGTGGACTGCTTTCAAACACTGAGAATCATACTTATTTTCTAAGAGACCTTTGTACTGTATTTATTAATCTTTCTGTCTTCACTGGGAAAAAAAAGCAGAACTCATCTATCTCAAATCTGAATTTTTCTTGTATGTAGACTAAAGGGTTAAATTCACAAAAGGGAGTAAGACTTGAGAGAGGCAAGCTATTCACACTGCTCATAATTCAATAATAATAGAGGTACATAAACTCTTAAAATTTGGAAGATACTGCAAGCTCTAAACTCTGTATGTAAGCAATGGCAAAAGGTAGGCAYCTCATCAGAGAGTGATTTAGAGCAGAAGCCTCATTAGGTCTTTCTCTCCGTTAGCCACACTGAGAACAACACCAGTTCCTTCCGTTGGATACCCCACTGTATAACTTGAAACAGTCACCTATTTTCTGTATGCAGTGCAAGGAGAGAGTTATGTCTAAGAATGTGAATCAGGTGCATGCTGAGCAGGAAACTGTCTGGAAGTGCCATAGGGTGGCCTAGATGTATAGGGGCCTATTGTATAAGGGAATGAGGTGCCTCTCTGCACTCTGGATTCATAGCAGTGAACCACCTCCTTCATGTAGACATCTAAACAAAGCWTTTTTTTTCAAAAAAGAGAATGTGGCAGCTTGCTTTATTTAATAGTAAGTGGCTTTAGCAATCCGCTGATAGATGGAAAATCCAGTGCCACATCCTCTCCCTTAGTATTGGAGAGAAATTGATCCTAGAGTTTCAAACTCCTGAGAAAACGTGGGAGACTGGAATATGCATGTTCTGAACTGAGACTACCTCAGTCTCTCTTGTCAATGTGCTTTTACCTTGCATAAGGTACTTACTTTTAACTAGAGCAATGACTGGAACCAAGGTCATTTAGGTGAGCCTGGAATTATCAGATCTAACTTTGGGCATCTGACTCCTGAACACAGTCACCTTAGGCTTCATATATTGTAATATGACTATCTCCAGAAGGATATTCTGATCACAGGCTGTGATATTGCCATTAATTACAGCAGAAGCTTTTGAGAGTATGAACTTAATTTTGGCACCTTGGGAGGGAATCTGAGCCTTAATAATGATGTAGTTATTAAGTTGTGTTATTAAGTGTTCAGTATCCATCTATATCCCCCCCCTTTTTTTTTATTGAAGGGGAATGTTTTACCACAAAAAAGATTCCCCTTCCTTTCTCTGTTAGAGTACCTAATAACCTGGTGATTATGGCAGTTATTTTGGTGGTGTGAGACCAATGGTCCACATGCTGCTCCAAATCAGAGTGATTTGAACCTAGATAAATTATTTCTTATTTGAGTATTGTAAGACAACAGGAGAGAGAGCTGCAAAGGCCACCGCAACAGTTTCCTCATCATGTTCATCAAGAGTTTGAACTCTTGAACATTTCTGTTCAAGAGTTGACCTGGTGAACATGATAAGAAACTACATCTCTTGTAGCAGACTCCAAAAGCCGGATATGTGGAGATTAGTTAGTCAATCCTGTCTTCATATGAAGTTTGAAGCAACTGGATATCTTCAAGTCTTTATGGTTGTGTACGTCCTAGGAGTGGAAAATTGGCTATTGCAGAAGCTTAGCTTCCTGGGAATGTATGTATCCCCAGGGAAGKTGAACGCGGGAAGATTGTATGCCCTATTTTTTGGCCTCAGCATCCAAAGTTATGTCTTGGGTATCAGACCTCAGAGATCAGACTATTACAGACTGAGTGTTATTCTAAAGTATTTGGGGGCGGGGGGAAGGTAGAAAGCATAACTTGACAAAAAGATTTGAAAATAAAGGAATTCCTTCAGAAATGTTGAGAGTACTATATGAGTTATGACATTTCAAAGTTCTATATCCATATTAAACAATATCAAAATTCTTTCCAAAGTTTTTTTTTTTTTTGCAGTTCTTAAATTATTGATGAAATATCAGAAAAGAATTCACTAAGACACAGACTAACCTCAGAAATAAAATGTTTGGAAATTCAAAAACATTAAAAAAGCTCATAAAATGTGTACTTCAAAATTTTAGCCTCCTCAAAGGCTGTCATTCCCTTCCCAGTTAAAACCTTAGTTTGCTTTTAGATATTCAGATTCATCAGCATAGGTGCCTCTGCCCATTCACAATAGCATAATCTATTTTGCAGTCATGGTCTATCTTCATTTGGAGAAACAAGTTTGACAGCAATGTGGAACTGCCTTGAGGTGTGAACAGAAGATCTTATTGAAACTGGGTATTCATGGGATAAGTAAGGGCAACTTACCCTGCGGCTTATGAACAGCACTCATGACTACTGCATCCTGAAACACAATTCAGTGCCAGTAGTTTTCCTTGCTTTGTTGATGGACTTTGGCTTCTCTCAAATTAAGTAAAAGTTACAATATTTGTTTGGAGGAGAAAAAAAAAGTGGTTAAAACTTGCTGTAGTTTACTGAATGGGTAAAGCCATGAAGATATTTAAGAAAAAGGGTCCAGTGGTGTTTCTAGGCTATCTACATGCTAAAACAAACGAAAGGAAAAAGGGGAAAAGTAGTACCTGGAGAGAGGCAGAAATATGCTGTGTAACCTCCTTTCATTGCATTTGCACATACAGTGCTCTGAGGTGTATTCTCTTACCCTCAATGTTTTAAGAGTAGCACCTCAAGGAAAGGTAAGAAGAGGTAGGTAAAAATGATCTTGGGATGAAGAACTAGCCATCTTTACTTCAGATTTAGATATTGGACTTTCATACTACCCTGAAAAACATGAGGTTAATATTTATTTAAAACAGTATTTTGGATGTTATTGTAAGATCCATGAAGCTCTAATAATAGAGCAAAATACAATGAGGGCCATAGGAAAGTCTATCTTAGCCCATACACCTACTTTTTACTTCTGTTATACAAATCCTATGATTCCTGGTACCTTGCTGCAAGCCTTTATCAGCTGCCTACATACGTGCAGCACTCCATTTTAATTAGCCTTAAGATTCAAGGCTTAGAAGGAATAGCAGGGGTTTCTAATTATCTTCACAAACTAGTGATCTGCCCAGAAAATGAGGAATGAATAAGGCATTAAGCAGTCAGAGGCCAGTATTCAATCACAGAGCGAAGCAGGAAGAGTGGGAGATAAAGAAGTGGGATTTTCACTGACTTTTCTGGGCCTTCAAAATTACTAAAAAATCACTCTTTTAATAAAACACACCAATTTTAGAAATACAGATGTTTCCTTTAATTCTTATCAGAAAATATTAGACTAGATATTTTAGAATAAAAATTTTATCACATCTGTACAGTATTCCTGATATTTTTATTTTAAGTGTATTTATTTAGGCATCAGTGGTATTTCTTGAAGGCCTCTCATGAAAGTGATACCTTCCAAGCATGATTTTTCATTTTTCAGTCCATGCTCAGAGGAAAAAGAAAGACTATTCTTTCCTTCCTTTCAAAAATTTATGGCATCGGGATTTAAGTCATTGCTATTCACAAACTGGCCTTGACAAAAAAAGGCTGAGGATTATCTCTTTAGCAACTTTTGAATCAAAGCTGCATTATTGATATGAAACTAAAAAGGCTTTGCAGTTTTTTATGTAATTAAAAGCAACTGTTATTATGGAAATTTTTCAGAACAGCTGTTCCATTGGAAGAAAGGTTACACTCCTCTCTATCAGTAATCCTTCTAAATCTCTAACATGATTCATAGCTCCTCAAACAGTGCCTGTAAATTAAACAAAACTGGATGCCTTCCATACATGAGAGATATTTATTTATTACCTTTACTTTCACCTCTATCAGCAAGTTATGTAAGAATACAATAGCAAAACTCAAATTGGGTAGTGAAAGCCATGCAAATGTCCGTTCTTCTGAACTTTGTTTCTATTTCCTTTTTCCAAAATACTCCTTCCATTATGCCCAAAAGTGGTGTCAAGCTTCCTGATGACGTCATACAAGCTCAGGTCCAAAGAGCTTACAATCATTATTTTATTCTTGAAGCATCAATCAAGGGTAACAGATTAGAAGGAAAGGATAGACTTTGCTGAGTTTGGTAAAGGTGTGAGACAGTTTTGAAATTAGATGAAAAGCTTTAGCTCAATTCAAATTTCAGCCTTTCCTTGTGGAGAGCAGAAAAAGATTTTTCTTCCTAGCTGCCTTACAGGAAAGGAACAGCCTGTCAGTACTCCAGCTAAGGTTTTTCTTTCGTTCCTGGCTTTCAAGCCAGGAAGAGTTTTGGAAAGGGGAGACAGACTAGTAAAGATTTCTCTTATTAAAGAGAAAGAAGTAGTAGGGATTAGAAGGAAGAAAAAAAAAGCACATGTGAGTTTTAAAGACCAGAATTGGTTAATGACTTGCTGGGTTTCAGAGTGTATAGATGTAGTACATTTTTGTAGTGTATTTTGTAGAACTGAGGGAGCTCAGAAATAAAGAAACCTGGGCTTGCACAGAAGCAAGAAGATGCTTCTTTTTCAAATCAAGTCCTGCAACTGGGATGAAATAACCCATGCAACGGTACTGGTTAGGGACTGATTGGCTGAGAAGGAAAAGGAAAGGATCTGCGGGGGAAAAGGAAGGTCCTGTTGGAAAATGAATCAGTAGTGCGCCCTTGTGGCAATGAAGGCTAACCGCATTCGGTGCTACATCAGAAGGAATGCAACCATCAGGGCAAGGTGATTATTGCCTTTAGCTGGCACACCTGAAGCCACATCTGGGCTACTGTGTGTAGCTTTGGACTCCTCAGTGCAAGAAAGGCATTGAAAAACTAGAGAAGGTCCTGCCAAGGGCCACCAGGGTGTTTAGGGGACTGTAGCACATGAAGTACAAGAAGAGGCAGAGGGAGCTGAGTTTGCTTGGTAGAAGAGAAGGGTAAGGCCATCTACACTTCTCTAATTGCTGTCTTTACCTGCTGAAGGAAGTGAGAAGTTACTGCAGATGCAGAAGCTTTTCTCAGAGGTGCACAGCAAAGAGGACAGTAGCCAATGTAACACAAGTTTCAGCAAGGGAAATTCTGATTGTATATAAGAAAACAAAAATTCAGAAAGAGTGGTTAAGCACAGGAACAAGTTGTCCAGGGTACTTGTGAAATCTCCATCTGTGGAGATTTTCTAAATGCTTCTGAGAAGACTCTGGGAACCTGATCTCACTTCCAAATCTGCATGATTCTGTGCTTCTAAGATCCACACTATTAGGCAGCCAGATTTCTCCTGCTGTGTTTTTGAATTCTGTGTGAGATTGTTCATGTCTCTTAACCAAATTTTCAACCTTACTTTGCACATGCTGCAGCGCTTTTATTTTTTCATCCTGTTACTGAAATACCATTTATAAGAGATGTTGGCAGGCAACTATCATTAAAGGGCTGTTGATTCAAATGCTAGACCAGTAAGAGGTAGGCTTCTATGCAATAAAATATCTCCGGGTTTGTAAAGTAGGGAGAATGTTTCTTTGGCAGCAAAGTTATTTAGCAAAGTATATAAAGTATATAAGAAGCTGGTGAGGAAGACATTTGACAGGAGCCCTGGAAAGTTCAAGAAGGACAAAAACTTTGCTTTTGGATACACTTTTTCATTTGAAGTGGTGGCAACATTGCAATATTAGAAATTATTTTTTCCTTTTGTCTTCAGATATTTCAAACTCTTTACTGTTTTCCAACCTATGCCTTCAGTTTCCTCATGCAAACTTCATAACTGGTTAGTATTTTGTATTAATAGAGTGCGGTCCATTACAGGCTAAGGACAGTTGTTAAGAATGTAGTTCTGAACTGTGCCTGTTTTCCCCCCACCATCTTAAGTAGTATGACTGGAGGTCAGATCTAAGGAAAAGAGAAGCTGTGTTATGTGAGTGAAAGATCAGCACTGGTTTTAGATCCTGGAATAACTAGGGAAGTGTTAATGTTGGTTGCTACTAAGTAGAATCTGGTGAGGAAAAAAAACAACATCATAAAATAAACCACAGAAGACCTATAACTGGACTTCAGAAGCATATGGGGACAGAATTTATGTCTACAAACAACATAATAAAGTACACAGTAGGAAGCTGCTCAAAGAAATAGTCAAGTACAATTGTCTTTGGTTTGAGCAGACTGCTGTCCAAAAGTAGGGCTCCTGGACTCTTTTTATAGTAGTGGGAAGCTTCCACTATGACTCACAAGAAATTATGTAAAATATTTACACGAATAGAATAAAGATTGCTGATGCTCACAATGACACTAAACATCTTATTTTACATTTGTTTTTTCAAAGGGGAAAAATCTTGCTTTGACCATCAGTAGGCTGATTTACCAGAAAGAAAAACTACAGCACCACACTATGACAGCAGATTATCGCAAGGAAGATATGCAAACCACTAGCATGAAAAATGACTCAGTGATAGCTAAGAAAACAATTACATAGTTCATTATCTGGCAGAAAAAGTTATCTTGAGAATCTTCCATTTGTAGAAGTCTCTATAGAAGTTTTTGGATTAAGAAGTCCAAAGTAACTTAAATACAATTTAGCTAATGCTAAATAAATTTTGGTGTCAAAGATGCAAAGGAAGCTGACTTCTTAAAGTCATTTTCAGCCTGATATTCTCTGGTTTGGGAGCATGTTAAGCTTTCTCCTTTTAAAAGCTGAAATTTTTTAGTCCGTTTTTTTAAACTGAGATTTTATATCTCTTTACCTCAATTAAATCAGTAGTGCCTCTTTTTAAAAAGTAGGAATGTGATTCTATAAATTATTGCCAAGATCATATACCTTGGTCCTGGTTGCTGAACCCATGTCTCAGTTATCCAGGACTAAAAAGGTTAGAGCTCTTCTCTAGAACCTCGTCAACACTCTCCATTTTCCAAATTGCAGCAAGAAGCAAATAAAGTTCATGAAGTTTTTCAGTAATTGGTGTAATATGCTCCCTGTGGTTGACATAGCCAAGCAGGTGGACAGCCTTGTTTTGCTTCGCTGTATTTTCCAAGCAATCTCCAAACAAAGGATATGATGAATGATGTTGTGTGGGAGGTGTCTGCCAAGGCACCATGGGATTAGTGTTAGAACTGGTCTTACTTACATTATTTTATTAATGATCTGAAAGAGGGAGTAAGCAGCCCATTAATTAAATTGGCAGATATTACACAGAAATAATTCTAAGATCCTAGCCAGAATAGAAACATAGGCAAATTAAAAGCAAAGACCAGTATTAACAAAATAAGATTAATTTGGGAAAAACACACTCTCTTTGCCTGCAGCCACATCTGAGTCATTTTGCAATTTGTGGCTATATGTACGTTTGTATCATCTGTACATTTAAATGCTGCTTGTTTTACAATTAAACACTCAGCAGCTTGAGAGAAGTAACAACCACACAAGATTCAGGGATTCCTTTTTTCAGTTGACATGAGGGGATAAGGTGTGAGAAGCAGTATGTTTTGGTTTCCTACTTGATCCAAAAAAGCCTCTGATATACTTTAAATCTACCTGACCTGCCTTCGTCTGATCTGCCTACATTTATCTCAAAACACCATACATTTGATTCCATACTAAGACAGAGCAGCTTTATGAACCATCTGGAAAAAGCTCTCTGGTGCTCTATCTACTGGTGGTCACAGTTGTAGAGTTATTGCTCAATACTTTTAGTCGGTCGGCATCATCTTACTGATATATTGTATATTGTAAAATGTTACTCATATTTTATATTTTTACTCTGTGTAGCCATTTCATTTCAGTCTTTGCTGTCTGGACAGCAACTGTATATTTCAATAATCCAAACTAGCTAGGATTGATGAACTCTATTTTATTCGTTCTGTGCCACAGCAGCCTCATTCCCTGATTGATTTGGGGCATGCTGTGGCTCTCCTTCAACCACAGTTCCAAGTGGTCTTTCCCACAGGAACCAACATAGGCTGAAACAGTAGGAAGAAACAGTGTGTTCCCCATTCCCAGCATGGAGATGAGACTTATTAGGGAGGGGATCCAGACTCAGCAGCAGGGAAATGTTCCTTTAGTTATATCTAAATTGTTGGACTTGGGAACAAATTCCAGGTCCTAGGTTCCATAGCTTCCATGTACCCATGTACCCAAGTCTTTGTTATTACACTACCTGAATGCTTCCTAATATTATCTTCTTTAATAAATATTCCTTAAAACTTAACTTTATCCCAGAACAGGTCAAACCATAACTCTGTAAGTCTCATGTGTCTAAATCATCTAACATACAACATATGAGTTGGCACAAAAGAGAACAGAAATGCTTGAAATCAACCTGCACATTTCAGAGATAGATGTGAGAAACAAATGCTCTTCTGTAGCTAGACTAGTATTTCATCTATCTTCTTTTCCCCTATATATACCAGATATGAGGATCAACATGATATGAGCAAGTGAAAGGCCAAATGATATGCTGCTCTTATGGCAGGTCTACTCTATACCTTTGTATAACCAGCCAGCTCTTTCCCCAGACTGCTTCTTGTCTTAGCCATTACATGACAGTAAATACTTGAACGTGTTCAAGTGAAAGTACACAGCTGGGCTGTAAGTCTCTTTCAGACTCATTTCTTCCATTCATACATTACCCCATCCTTTAAGCATGAACTAAACTCACAGATCCTAGCTACAAAAAAACATGCATTTAGCTGTATTAAAACACATTATCCATTTTACATAGGCTACATCTAATTTCCACTGAAGAGTATGAACAGGAAAGGAGTCATGTTCGTTTTTAACATGTTCTCTGGTCTGGACAGTCATAGTACCATGAACTGCAGAGTGCAGCACAGAGCATATCTTCAGACAAAGTTTAAATGTTAAGTTAAATTTTTGAGTCACCTGTGATGCTTTTATATTTTGTCTAGACCATTGCTAAAAATGTTGAAGTGCGTAGGACTAAGACTAGTGCTTGATAGAGCCCCACTATGGACATCTCAATTTGATAATTATAGCTTTACTTTTTCATGTCTTTCTGATGGTTTTACTTATTTTGTATTTTTACAAGCAGCTTTTAATCAAAATTGCATCTAGTCTAATAATGTCACCAAACTTGTTTGATTGTAAGACCTTTTAGAAATCATGGTTTTTGGAATTAATTGTGCTCTAATTCCTTACTGAATTAATGTTGTATCAACAGTTTTGTGATTTTAATAGTGTTCAATATCAATCTATCCATGGGGCAATCACTACTATTATGTAGTTATCCTTTTAAAAATATTTTGAAAAGAAAAATGACGCTCATTTATTTGTTATATGCCAATTTTATATAAAGCCTTGTAAAGTATACAAAAGAATAGCTATGATCAGCAGCTGTAAAAATCAGTCACATACAGTTGAACAACACAGAATACAAATCTGCTTGATTCTTCAGAAGTTGTGAATATATGTAACGTGTAATGTCCTGCATACACTGTATACAAATAGAATGCGTTCCCTACCAATGTTAGTGAGATAGCTGTATAGTCCACCGTAAGGTGGGCTGTATGCATTTCCCTTGGAAAAGCCAGTTGTCTTCATGAATCAGAGATAAATCATGGGCTAAGTTGGAAATAAGTAGTGTATCTGTAGGACACAATATTGCAGTTCTTGTGGTGCTTGGAAGTCTGTGATAGTTCTACTTAAAACCACAGAAAATAGACTCACAATACAGCAGCGCTCTCAGGAGGAAGCTGGCAATATAGTAGAATCTGAATAAGTCAAGAAATAGAAAAATATTACTGCAAGTGCTTCTGTCAAGCTGGGTGATGCAGGAGAAAATGAGGAGGTGACAGGTTGGGCAGAAGGAGAAATAGCATAATATGAAGTGAGTTAATGATGCCAGCAATTTTTAGCAGTTGAAAAGGTAAGGGCTGCAAAAGCAAGGTGGCACTCTATGATTTATGTGCAAGAAGTAGGCAAGGTGATATTTTTTAAAGTGTATTTTTTAAGCTAATAGGATAAGCTCAGATGTTCAAATTCACTATTGTTCAGCATGAATATTATAGTTAAAAAACTGTATTGCTGGAGTTATCCAGCTAAAGGATTTGCATCTCTTGTGAATGCAGTCAAATTGGGTGACTTGCTATTAAGAAGTATTACATTAAGAATCTAAGTCTTTGTTCCTCTAATGCCAGTTATAGGTTGACATAGGTCCATTGATTTCAATTGCAGTTTTGCCTGGCTTATGCTATTGGAAGAAGAAAGTTTAACTATGTTAAAAATATTTATTGTAAAGACGTATTTTTTAAGAGAAGTCATTTATCTTGACTAAAGATCCATAGTTTTTTCAGCCTAGTCATAAAAAACTTAAGGATGCCTTGGACAGCAAAAATAAATCACATACATTCAGCTGCCATGCCAGGTACTTGAATTGTTATTCACACTAACAAAATAAATACCAAAGCAAATTGTTAAGAGGTATAACATTTTACTGGTTTTCTTTATTTACTAAAACTTTAAAGAGTTATTGCTGATATTGCATGCTAATTAATATATAGGCTTTATTTCCTTAAACTACAAAAAAATTGAAAATTACGATGTGAAGGAAACTTAGCCTAAAACTACAGATTTTTGTTATCTACTTAGATGGAAGTCAGTGTAAGCATTTTTTTTACTCTGCACCATTTTTTAAAAAGTGATTGGCATTAGTATTTTTGCAGACAGAAAATGAAATAGAATAACAATATACTATGACATATTTCTATACCAGAACCTCTAAATATGCATATCAGTGCATTCCAAGTTCTGTTTTGATGACTGATTTTAACTTTCTCAAAATTTTTGGAATTGAAAGCAGCAGAAAATTTAACTTGAGCTGTGGAGCAGATGATCTATTTTCTCTAAGAAAATCAGTGAAAATTGACAGGGTATGAACATTTGACAAAAGGCTACAATGTAACTCTGAAAATCTCATAATAATTGAAAAATTAAGAGGATACTACAGTTTCTTTGGGAAAAATTTCTTTTCAGTGTCTGTGCAATGGGCTGTTTGTTTCTGGCTATTTTTTGCAAAAATGGCTGTACTTCATCGGTCTTACATGTACACTGTGTATTTTATGAGCTGAGCAGACATTGTTGGGACAAGGCATATATTACAGTTAGAAAATACTATTACCATGATCCTAGATTTGAAGAGTCCTAAAAATAAATTTTAAAAAATGGAACAAATAGATTTTGGATATTGTGTTAAAACGGAATGTCTATCTGACCCTTCCCTATTCCCAGGCTTATCTAGCATCTTGGACTACTGTTTTCTTGCTCTCATGTGTCTAATTACAGTCCTAGGTATAAACTGCTGAAGTTCTCAGTTTACGTTGTGACTGTTTATTCTAGAATGAGTTTGATAACTATTCTGGAAAGATGCCTCAGAAGTGTTTAACAATGAAACTTAAAGCTAAGGAAATAAATTATCTAGATGGAGTAAAATTCAGTGCATCGCATGTGTTGGACATTTGAAAATAAAGAATAACAGCTGTTATTGGAAGCTTGTTGAAGTTGTTTGCAGTGAATAATAAATCATCTTGGAGTATAGCAGTTGAAATTTTCAGCAAGTAAGTGGTCAGGTCAGCTAGTAGTACAGTAGTCACTGGTTACTGCAAGGATAGCAGCTTAAAAATGACAGAGAAAATGGGATGTCGATTCATCAGTGTATGAGTGATGTGCTGGCACAACCTTAAAGATGTCATGGACACAGAATGCTGTGACACAACTTCACCATAAGGGACTCAGGGCCATAAATATATTTTACCAGCTGCCATGTGTAAGGAAAACCTACTGCAAGAATTTGTTTTTTATGAGACTACCGAAGAGATGTCGATCATTGAATCAAATCATGAATTCTCAAGATCATCATAATCAAAGAAGGCAAAGTATCTATTTGATGTAAGAAACATCTGTTAAGGAATTTCTCTCGAGTCTCATCAGTAGTTGGCAAATTTCATTCCTTTAGCAATGTTTTCATTATTGCTGTGTCTATAGAACAGCACAGTAGGTTTTGTACTACTGGTCTTTTCAGTATTCTCAGTGCAAACTAATAGATATTTTAATTGAAACTTACTGTTAGAAGTTGAAACAACATACAAAACAAAATAATTCTGTACTTTTCAACTGCATATTTCTGTATTGGAAATTTCAATTTCTGTGCAAATATAAGTCACTTCACTGACTATGAAAATATGTAATCTGTGAGTTACAAATCTAACTGTTTTAAAACAGCTTAAAGGCCTAGTTACCTGGGAAGTGCAGAAATAGCTATAATCCTTTACTCTCTTAACCTAAAAATAGATACGCCATTACTTGTACTTCCTCTGCTTTATACTATCCACAGAAAAGACAGGGSTGTGAAAACTAAATAATTGCTTCTTAATAAGCATTTGTTAAGAACCTGACAATCACACCTACACTAATCTTAGGGGATAAAGCTACAGAAGTAAAATAGGCTAGCCTTTCATAGGAACTGCTATACCAAACCAAATAAACAGTCTATTTATTTAGTATTTTAAAGTAACTGACAATGGCCAGCATCAAATACTCCAGAAAAGTTGAAATAGATTCTTCAGTGGACAATTATGGCAATTATGGGCACATCCTTTAAAAAATAAAATAAAATCAGTTAGGCTAAGGCTGAAATTACTTTTTCACATTGCCTGATACCTCTTTACAAATATCAATGGTAGATGAACTTTAATATATGGATAAGGGATTTTTTTGTTATGGATTTAAAGTCACTTTCAGCTACTGTTCTCATTTTAAAGTAATGTTTTTCTATTACAGTTTTCTACAGAAACCTCAGAGACAAAGAGGATGGGTAAAGTAAAGCCTGCAAAGCATGCCCTCCTGATTGATGATGTGTGGGATGTGCTAGTCTGCTGAATGAGGGCTGGGCACACATAYGTGCACACATAGCCTTCTTTAGAAGGAACTACGTATTTTCATCATACAAAAGGTAAAGGTTCGTGTGCAGATGCTGATGAACAAAATATTTAGTCACTATGCTTCTGGTTCATCCAATATAAGTAATATTTGAAGAAAATAATTTATTGGTGTTAGAACAATTGTACATTAAAGACTGTAGACCACAACATTAATTTTGTCCATTGAAGATGCCACCACCTCTTATCCATTCTCTATTTACAGATCATCAGCAGACTAATATATACAGCAGAACTGACCAAAAAAAAAAAAAAAAAACCAACAGATGTACACATTATTTTCTTAGAAAACAGAATGGGGATAAAGGGAGGGGAAAGATCTTGAGCACGAGATGCATGATAAAAGTTGAAGCCATCAGAATTTGAGTTGTGGTGCGTGATCTGTTTTGTATAATAGTTGTGATAACAGTGAATTGTGAATAGAGGAATATGTAGTATTGTTCAGCTTTACTTTCATTTCCTGGCTTTTATCAGCTTGTCATAATATCTGAAATATCTAGCAATTCTCTAATTGCTTTACATCTATAAAAATGTATTTTAATATTGTCTAGTGTAACTGAATATTTTCATTGAATGTATGCTTTTTCTGTCTGCTGCTAACATCATTGTTATCTTGTTGCAGAGAGTTAACACATTAATTATGTGCTGTATGAAAATGTTCTCTTTTAACTTCAAGCATGTTGTCTTTCAATTTTCTCAAATGCCTGCTAGCTCTTTTATTATGAAAGAGGATAATTAGATTTTCACTGTTACCTCATTAGACTCAACTGATTGCTTCTCAGAAGGTAGGAGCAGCAGCAAAGAATTTCATTGAGAACTGAGAGATTTAGGAGAAAATGACTTTAAAATATATGCACATATATGCGTTCTCTACAKGTTATCATACTTCAGGAACATGACCAGACCTCCAGTTGACCTGGCTCTGTATCACTCCACTTCCTGATAGTTCCTCATCTTTTTGTCCCTGCTCCTTCCTTGTTGCCATCCTCCATTCCTCAGTAATTCTTTTTATGCATTTAGACCTATATGTATAATATGTACATATATGTACTTTTGACCAAGCCTCGAATATCAGCATCTTCACTTATATGCTGTGTTGTAACCACCCCTGATATCCTGTTTCTTTAGAATGACTTTTGCTTCTGTTGAGAACCCCATTTTGAATGTATCCAACATCTTAACACAAGAAAGTTCAGTACACATACAAAGTACTTGTCTTACTGTGTTAATAACTTCCCTAAAATTATTACAAATCAGTATTCCTAAAGTAGTGAATAGTGTTTTCATACCTAGCATGCATGTTATAGTTGGTCCTGCAATGGAATTGCAACTGCAAGGTCACTAACGCGTACAGATGACCTGGCAAATACAAGCAGCTGTCTATGTGTAGTTGTGCCTGAATTCTTATAKTCAGGAAAATTACTTAGCTGAGCACTCACCCTATTTCTGTGATGCCAGAAGTACAAGTGGAAAAGGACTAGTGTTAACATGGGTATCCCAGCTGTACCATTAAAGACATATCAACTGCCGTGAAATATCTGAAGAATTTGTTCCAAATAAGAGTTAAAATAACTTTAGTGGAGGAAAGGAATGACAAGACTGTAGAAATTATCAATATCTTAAAAAAAAGACAAAAACATAAAAAAAAAGCATCTAGAAGGTGGCAGATGTCACCTTTGGGGTCTGAGTACTATTACATTCATCTGACTCATGAATTTCTTCCATTTATTACTATCAAAGAGAGGATGAAACAGCTTAGCTTCAAGGCAATACCTAAGTCCTTTACATCTAACTTCAAGCACCTGGCAGTCCTCAGAAAAAAAAGCTATTCATTTGTCAGTCTCTAGCTTGAAACTGGCAGTTCCCAGGCACTGTTTGCCAGGTATGATTACATCAGTTGGCACAAGACATTAGACTTACTGTTGAGCTATCACAGAAATCTAGGAAAGAACTAAGGTCCCTAATTTTAAGAGTTAGTTCTTGGATTTCTTTAGAGGCTGAGGTTAATATAGCAAACATTGCAGAAAGACTGATAACAAAGGATATAATAATGAGGCAGTTGTCATGATTACAGTCCTCTAGAATCCCTCAGAGTCCATAGCAGAAGATCTTCCTTAAGACAGTTGTGATTTGTTCAACCTGAATTCAGATGATACCTTATGTTCATCAGTGGATTCCCAGGTCATGCAGAGATGCATAGAGGTATACACTCCACAAGACAGAAGAAAACAAAACCAAAAAAATCCCTGGCGGTTTTACTGAAAGTTATTTAGCTATGCAGTGGAGCAGACCAGAAGTACATACATGGGCAGTTACCACATCTCAGGTGAGGGGTAATAATTAACAGCTGAGAAATGTTTACCTCCAGCTGAGCTGTAGTAAAATATGCACAGATGATTAGCTTTTCTGAAACCATTCTGAGAAAGTAGTGTTCTGTTTATAGTGTTTAGTACCTAACCTTTTTAAAAAAATACACTTCAATGTGTTGTCTACAGAGTACTTTTACAGTATAGCTAGACTCATAAAAATTAGCTCAGAACAGGAAAAAAAGGGGTCAAATATATTGTTTGCAGTAAATAGATTGATCCCCAGGGTACCTACTTTGACTTTATTAGGCTTATGCTAGGGATGAACTTGGCCCATTCTTTTTCTGGTTGATACTAACCTCCAGTTGCTGATGCCATTATTAAGTTAGTTGTTTGGATCATCAGTCTGTGTCATGAAGCTTTCAGAGTGCTTGATGAGATTTCCAGCATCAAGCTGTGAGGCATTAAAAAATGATGAATTTACATCCAGGTAAAACGATGCCCTTCAGCTATAATAATGAATCACTACTTTGTTTACAAATGGGTATTCATCATGAGACATGGCATGAACAGACTTTTTAAAGGGGTAAGGCATTAGCACAGTAAATGATCTTTGCAACTAAAGCTGAATACACAGCAAAGAGAAAAAGGAGGCGAGCATGTCAAACTGTCTTTTCGTAAAGGAATTATGAATGCAAATTCAGACTGGTGTTGTCTGACCCCTATTTAAATATTAACAAAAGGTGCAGCTTAGTATTAAGATGTCCTTCAGTAGAGACAAATCAACACAATATATTTCTTCTAAAAGTTTCATTATTGAATAGAATTTCTTAGTAAACACATTTAGATCCTGTAGTAAATACTTAATCTTATATTCATAATGAAAGGCTACTTCCTCTAACACGAAGCAGGTGCCAGTGGCCTACCACCCACCATTCTGGCAGCCAAGGAGGATTCAACTATGTTGGCTCTCCTTCCCCACAGTGCTTCTTTCTTTGGTTGGGAAGATTAATATAATTTTGTTAGGCCTTTCTGCCCACATAACTGTGTGATCACATCATAGGTAAATTTATTGTAATTAGATAGGCTCACAAAGGCAGTGAAGGTACTACTGCACAGGCTCAAGCAACCAGAAAACATTGTCAGAATTGCCAGAGGTCTTACACTGTGGTTGCCATCAAATTATTAATGCTAGCCAGATTATAGTTATCGTAAGTATGCCCATCCGTCTTGTAATCAAAGCTTCACTTTGCTGTGTGGCATAATTTACATCCCAATCCATATGTGGCTCATTATCTTACATTTTTAAATATGTATATGTCTACAGTAATAGTTAAGACTGTGTCCAGTTTCATGCTTATATTATTTGTCTATCCACCGTGCAAATCTGTATGATTGTGTTGTGCCATGGCTTCAGCATATGCAAACATTTCAGTTGCAAGCTACTTTCAAAGCCATTCTGCAATGTGCCTGCCCCATAAAGTCAAGCTGTAGTTCATGAATATAGGAAGTACTCCACTCGCAATTCCAGTTTCTTCTTCCTGGGTCTTCTGACTTTTTTATCTTTTCTCCTCAAGCAGTTGCCTACCAAAGTTGAATGGTGCCTTCCAACTCTGTATTTGGAATCTGATTTATTAGTTATTACATTTCCAGAGTGATTACTGCTGCCTAGAGAAGTATTTCCTGTGCCAYAATGACTGAGCTCTCATGATGCATCACTAGTTGTCCAGAAAAGCCACAATGATGGTATTTTAAAGTGGTTTATTCAGATGAGCATTTATTGAACCAACGTTCAGTACTGGGAATGCATTCAACATAAAGAGTTCTACAAAGCTACTTAGAGTGTAAACCAGAGACCTATTAATACCCCAGCAATAAGCTGCTGCTATGAAAATCTGAGTAAGACATTTGTTAGTGCTTACAGCACTGAGCCTCTCACAGTCCATTCTTCAGGAGAAAAGTTTGCAATACAAAATGGAAGCACGACAAGGGGCTTTAAACAAATGATCCAGGATACTATCATTCTTATGGTGACTAAATCCTAAGGCTCCTGAAGCAGCCTGCTTAGGGTGCCCTTGGTCTGAAGGTCCTCAGAAGAGTTTTGGAGGATCTCTTCAGCAATTAGGTTGCAAATGTCTCAACAGCAGATGTGGAAAAGAATGTAGTTCCTCAGCTAATGTGTTGTGTTTTAATGAAAGTTTTAATGTAAAGGCAAGAGATGTTTTTGCTAGATAACCAGTGATTTTGAATTTAAGGAAAATTTTTCTTTCTTCAGGGTATGAGGAAGGAGTTTGTGAGTTACCAGCACTCATCTTTCTCCTTTCCATTGCTCTGTGCGAAGTGCTTGTCAGCTTAGCCACGGAGGAGAAGGGGAGGAAACTTCAAACTAAACAGTAAGATTTCATACTGTTAACATGTTAGTTACCTATTACATTAAGCACATCAATCCCAGGGCTTGTTAAATTTTCTATTTTTAAAATAAAACTGAGACCAACTTCAAGACAGAACACAATTTTCCATCTTAAAGTTGAAATGCTTACCTAGAAAATGTTGAGGCAAAATACTTGTTTTTCACATTTTTTTCTAGCCTGAAGAAAAAACAAAAAATGTTGTGAATTTACCAATTGACAAAATCTGCATTTAAATCTGTGGCTACAGCAATAACAATAGGAATAAAAATAGCAAACACTGTGTAAGATCTAAGCCATGGAAGGAAGCTTTATCCAAAGAATGTCATCAAGTGACTGGACAAGATGGCTTTTTTTACATAGCTTTGTGCAACAAAAGTGACAAAAGCACTTCAGGAAAGCAAAGAATCCAGCCCCTGAGTTTCATTTGAGAAGGAAAAGGGACAAATTAAAATATCTCACTTCTCAACTTTTTTTTAAAAATCGTACTAACAATAGATTTGTTATACTAGTTATGAATAAATATTCAGTCATCTATTTTTCATCCATGTGCTTAGTGTTAACTTCAGTGAAATTACTTTTCAATGGCATGTTTATTTGCAAAATGAGTTGTGAAGGTTAAGCAAACTATTTTGGATAAGACATGAACCAAAGCCAACATATTTATTTATACAGAAATAAATGCATTTTTACATGAATGCAAGGCAGGGGACACATCTTCAAACCACCATGTCTTTTTCCTTTGCCTGAAAAGCAAACATAGAGCAACAAGCACAACACCGTGAGAGTTTATTCTCACTGAAAGTATATCTGAATTTTGAAGGCAAAGATATGACTTCTTCACGCTGGAGTTAACCACCCTTCTGGCTCCCAGGTTAAAATTGCCTGAAGACTGCCTTAACTTGCCCCTGGCTGCAGATAGTCCTTCTAGGCTTGGTTGAGATATTTGGAATTAGAATGCAAAACATCTCTGTATTGTTTGTTTTCTTAACAGACTGTAATAGTCTAATTAACATCAGCAGTATGTAGAACCACCTCTCAGGACATTCTCCACTAAACAATGCCTTGAAAAGAATTTGTCAGATGTACAAAGAGTGGCTCTAGAGCCTGTTAGTACTGTGAGAAAAAATGTAAAGAGGCTATGAAGGGCAGTTGTGGTCTAAGGTTGTGATCTTTCTAGGACTGCTAACCTTTTGCAAGCATCTGACTATAGCAGTGTTACAAAACAAATACTAACTTCATCTGTATTGATTGCAGAACTCATATTTATGGCAGAGGAAGTTTTTCCTTGCTGAAACTGTGAAGTTCAGTTCATTGCTGTGTCAGTGCTCATATTTGAACTATTCTAGATAGCAAGAAAATGCTTACTAGACATTCTGTAATTCAGTTATGAAAACCTAAGACTACTGTAATCAAACTTGCTATTATGAGAATGTGCTATGTTTTCTGGGTTGGTACTGTCCAGGAGCCATATTCTTTGTCATTTATATCTTTACTACTCTGTTTCATTGCTGAACTGTGTGTGTTACTGAGGACCAATAGGTCACACGTTTAAGTAGAGAATTTAAAATATCTTACTCTAACAAAATAAAGCTGATAAACCTCATAGTAACACTTACAGTAATTTTTGTCCTCATTGAAACATATCTTCTTTATTTTGTTGTATTTGTCTAAGAATGTTTGGGTGAAACAGTGGTGTTTCTTACTGTGGTATCAAATGAAATATTTAAAAGGCTAATTAACTAAATACATTCCAGCTATAAAGAAGTCTTAATCAGTCATTACAATTCTACAGCGCTTTTAGAGTAAGAAATACTGTAATAAACACCAGGCTTTATTAGAAAGAAGTGCAACTGTGTTCACGCATTTACTGTAGCTTTGTCAGAATGTCTGTAGTTTCAGAAACAACTATTCTGGCAAAAGTTTTATTTCTGAATGGAAAGGATGGGTAAGAGATGACTTTATTGTATTCAGAAAGTGCAATGAAAAGTTTGGATCATTTCATACAACTTCAAGGCAATAAAGTAATGTCCACAGTGACTATATTTTAACAGCACTCACTGCCATCATGCATTATGTATTCTTTTTCATGAAGAAAAAGGAGGCCTTTTTTTACCCTTAAATTGCAGAGTTGTCTGACAGCATTCTGTGAAAAATTACGGATAGCTGTGGGAATGGTTTACAGGAGGCAGGAGCATCCTGGGAGAGAGAGGTTGGAAATGTTGTAATGGTCCCCATTTCTATAATGCATCGCTAAAGAATCACCTTTGTATTCTGAATGTTAATTTGCAAACAAATGACTGCAGTTCATATGACTGAAACAATTACTGGTTGTCTGCCTGGCATTCATTCCCCTGGAGATTATTGCTCCTGCAGCAGGAGCAACCATGCATGAAACGACTTGTGAACAACTGCAGTTTACTACCCAGGATATTAAAGCAACCCTAAGTGGCATCAGTCTAGTTTGGTATGGTAAACTGTAATCTGTGATGGTTCAGGAGTTGTTCTTGCTGTGGGAGCAGAAACTTTCGAGAAAGAGGAGGAAAGACCACTGAGGAAGTCAACTGTCTGTGGTGTGAAAATTATACTATCATCTGACTGTAACAATAATAATCAGGCTCCTCGGGTGTTTCTTCTTAGGCCGGTTTAACTTACTTTGAAGCTGAGGTATTTGCATGCCAGAAACTAGTTATGCTTCATTTGAAATTCTGGCCCTGCATCTTTAGTGGACCTTCACTAGCAACTCATTTAGTATAGCATGATTAAAATTTTTTGGCTTATACTTTCTCTGTATAAATTTTACTGAAAAAAAATATTGCAGTCAAGTGCTGGGGACTCTGATTTTTTTAATAACTTTGCCATGAGCATTCTTCTACCCATCACATCCAGAGTGAAACTTAAAATATGAAACACATCTGAAAARCAATGCATACCGAGTTACATAGAGGGAGCTCCTGCTTTGTTTTTTCAAAGCAGTCATGCAATAAATATCTCTGAGCAACGAAATGTTTCAAGTTGGCATGAAGAGTATTTGTCATAGGCTACAGCAATATCACACTACGATATTGTGGTTTTTACTTACTTTGTTATTTGTCTGATACAGAACAATTCATCTTCCGTAAAATGCAGGTGTTTTCCACTGCTACTTGTTTCAAATACAGAAGTTAAAAGAATAAACTGTGTCTCACATTGAAACTTCATGATCCCTCATTGCTGAAATAAGAAATTTCTCATCCTAGGGTGTATAAAATATCAGTAACCCTAGAAATTTATCTGTGGAAGAATTAATATTTGTCATGAACCTTAGATAATTTGGTCCTGCCCTTTAACTTGGATTTGCAACTGTGTGTTTGGTTCCCATTGTTGTTGACCTGTTATTTAATCAACAGATGCATTAAAATCCTTTCATCTGTTCAGTATTCTTGTGTTTCAATTCTCCTTTTCCTGGAGTTGTCTGGCTTTCAGAGAATCTTTGAAATCTAACTGCTAAACAAACACTAGAAAGACTGAGGTTTCCTTCCCTATTACTTATATGGGAACTTTAAAATTCATTTTTACCACAGATATGTGATAATGTTTTCTTCTATAGGGAATCAGAAAGGAGAACATGCTTCATAGGCCCTAAGGCGACATAGTTCTGTGCAAGGAAAAGAGAAACTTGTACCAGAATCTTAGGCTGCATGTACTAGCAAAACAAGTATTCCTCTTGGTGTGACTTTGTAAATGTGGCTAACATCTTTTATATGCAAATTTTCTATCCAGCATTCTATTCATCTTACAGTTGTCTGCAGTCTACAAGCAGAAAAAGAAGTATTTTAAAAAGTCATTATTTACCTAACAGCTTATTAGAAAATGACATCTGTCAAATACAAGCAGCATAACTTATGAAAGAGTATTATATAATCTCTACAGACTTTGGTTTTCTTTACACTTCTATGTGCTATGCCTTTCTTTTTCATGTTAGATAAACTAGAATAACTACATGAACTGGCCACCTGTCAATCATGAGAGGCTAAATAAATTGTTTGGTCAGACTGGATGCTGTAATAAGTCCTGCTAGCTGTGTTTTGATGTGCAGGTCCATAGCTTTCTCTCATGTCACCATTTTCAGTGTCTGAATTATTCCAGTAATTTTGTAGGACATGAAAGGCTTAACATATATCTAGGATAATCTAAGCTAATTTCACTAAATGCAATAGAACAGTTCTGGTGTATAGAAATGAAAGTCTATTGCAAAGTCTTTTGAAATGCTTTAGAGAGCAGAATTTTTGTTATACTAATGGACTTGTAACTCCCAGGAAGTAGATTCCCTACTTTATATAAGTTTACAGTAAACATATTAGTACTTGGCAGTTGAAAGGAATCAAGATCCTTGGTTTGTTGGTGCAATTACTATTAGAGATTGTTTTTATAAACTTCATAAAGAGTAATCTTTAAGTTGTGAGACTATTGTCATAAAGAGTAGCTGCCTGTTTGAAATCGGATCATTAATTTATGCATTGTGAACCTAGGTCAATTACAAAAGTATTATAAAATAAACATTTCTGAAACTTTTTGCAGTATTTTGTGGATCTTCAGACAGGTGTTTACTGTAATAGCAGCAATCTGAAACTTTAACTGATCCAGCAGTATCAGTAAGCAGAGTCAGAGGCAGGAGTCAGTGTTGCTGAAGGTCAAATGCTGTTGACACAGGAGCATAGTTCACAGGTTTCTGTTGATTGCCATGGCTGAAGAGGCTCCTTTTGATGTCGTTTGTCTTAGAGTCTACATCTGTTGGCAACAAGAGCCCAGTGGCGTTCCAGCCTTGTATTCCAGACTGGGACAAGAGTCAGAGTCCCCTTTGTCCAGTTCCGTTTGCTTTTTGGAGGACTGCAGTATATTGTGGCCCTTGGAATGCCATTCTTTGGAAGCCGCTTATAAGGCCCTGTTCTTTGTCTGTAAACTGTGTGAGGGAGGATGTTTTGGCCTGAAAAACAGTAAAGCATTTGGGGATTTTACCACAAATAAAATGTGTGTCTTCTGACTCAGTCTCCAAATTTTACTGGTCTTCCCCTCTCTTACAGGAACTAAAGGAGGGTTTCTTCCTGCTTCTTCCTTACAAGTGTCCTGCTCTGAACCTTGTTGCTGTTAAGCTCTGAGGATTCCAGGTTAGAACTGTAGATTCTCTGTAAGGCAAAGGATCCTACTACCTGTCCGATGTTGAAGAAAGCCTGCTTGTGAGGCATACTGGCATGCCTTACCTCTGCAGGATGTTTGGACAACTTGGAATGGGGACAGAAAGCTCCATGCAGTTTGGTGTAGCTATTCCAGCACGCCAGCCCTATAAAGACAGTGGTACTGGCCACTGTGCTTTGTGTAAGCTGTCAGATTCCAGGATATAGCAAGGCCATGGGAGAACAGTGTAGAAGGCTGCTAATGCAGAGGTACTACTCTGGCCCAATTTCCACCACTTTTGCTATGAGGCACTGATGGGATAAGACAAGGCTCCTTGTGTAGGAGCCTTATGTTTAATAAGGTTGTAGAATAGCCATGGTGTAGAAAAGTAGGAACTGCAACGAATCCTAGAAGATCTGCTGTGTGAGTGCAGGTAGGATACTTTGAGAGGTGAATGTAGGGGTGCCTCTACTAGAATAACCCTCAGGAACAGTGTGGACATAGTCATTAACACCAACTAAAAGGAGAAATAACAGGAATAGAAGTAGAGCTCATGTACTCTTTCAATATTGTATTATCCCTGAAAAAATTTGGGGGGGAAAAAACTGTTAAATTGGATTCTTGAGAAATGTGAGATTTTGGGTGGGGGTACATTGCAAAAACAGAAGGAAAAGAATAATAAAAAGATAAATGCTTTCTTACGAATTTTCTATTTTGTCTAAAGGAGTTTTCTAGTTGGTAAAAAGTTTAGCACCATTTCAGCCAATGCTAAAAAATTTGGGGGGTTAGCTATGTCCAAAAATGATGTTCTCCAAATAGTCTTTATATTTTGTGGTGAGTTTGCAGTAACTTTTTGTGAATGTATCACTGTGGACTGGGTGCTCTATTGAAAAAAAACCCTTTACCCTAACACCACTAAAAGAAAAATTTAAGAACTGTAGCCACTAATTTTATAACAATGCACTGATTATACATAGGTACTTGTCATCAACATGGATATAATCTGCGAAGTGTCAGTAATAAAAGCTTTACTTTTGAACAAATACAAGGCTATATTTTGATTTGTTTCAGTCATACATTATCTATATAAGCACATAGTCTGTCTTTTATTTCTTTTACTGCATACTGCAAATCAAAGTTCCTTGAGTGCAACCTTTATATATTACTGTAAGAAAAATAATAACTTGTAGGGAATAATAATAATAATAATAATAATAATAATAACAACAAAAGCATTCCTAGAAAAAAAGTATGTTTTCTTGAAATTGAAGATCTAAGTGATGGTATTCCTTGACCAATTGCCACTGAGTTGCCTGGCTAAGCAACCCAAAAAAGTGCAGCTCTGTTCTGTAGTAATGACATGTTATAAACATGTAATCCACCATGTATTTTCCTAGATTAGAAGAAACTCATATTTTACTATATACCACTACTGATAATTGTTTGAATATGCACATATATAATACATACATATATAAATATATTTCTTACTATGTTCCCGTTATTAACAGTGTAACCTCTTAAATGCCTATATTTACAGTACCTGTTTTGGGGATAATTACAACATTTTTTGAGTAACTGGTGTGTACCAGGAGTCTTAGCTCTGACTTGACTTTGTTCCAGCTTTTGGATCTTCTGTCTTTAATTTACTAATTTTCWTGAAGAATACAACACAAAATGCTGGACTGAGGTATTTCTGATTATAGCAAAATATTGCTTTCCTTTCGTCTAAAATTCCAGTCATAAATATTGAGTATTTGGTTATATGCTGTCTATATTTGGTACATACATACTCTGGTGCACATACTGTTCTGTATATGGTCAGTTATGAGGTATTTATATGTGCAGTACCTCCTCAGAATAGCAAAGAAAGTAGCACATAGAAAATTCATACTTGGAGTAGAGAGTGAAATAAGAGTGTGCCTGGGTCTAGAGAGAGGCTGGAAAGGATTATATTAGGGAAGTAGTGCTTTTGAAGCACAGCTTTTAATCACTGTTTACCAGGCTGTATTGCAGCTCTGGGTATTAAAAAAATCAGAAATAGCTGGTGTCAAATCACACTTTAATGAGAATTCTTGGCATGAAGCGGGCATCTCTTGTGTCATTAGCTCATAATAGTTGGTGGAATTATGTCATGCAAGCTAGCAGAGAAAAAGAGTGATTATTTGAGCTTCTTATCTGTAACTAATAATAACAAACTAACAAAGTCTCATGAAAATATTGTCACTATGCTTGGATTTAGTGAATTTAACTGTAATACTTTGATTGGATAATTTTGTTTTAGATGCTGAGTTTAATTTTTATTGATATGCATTTTATAAATTGATTCTATTTTTATATTCAGTRAAAATTAAAATATATATAAACCACAAAGAAATAGGCTCATATTCATAAAAGATATATTACCCTTTATGAAAATAATCTGTTACACATCCAGTGCCCTAACACTTACTTATTCAAAACTGAACAATGATTGGAATCTATCCAAATGCACACAAATGCTAAATACTGCCAGGATATTGCCAGTATAAAGCCAGTCCCTTGCTAGTATTTGATGTCCCTAAGGGAGCAGTGACCCGTACACTACCATCCGTAACAGCTGCTTTCCCAGGAACACAGGGGAAGAGAGTATTTGTACAGCCAGCTTAGGTAAGTTGAATTGCTTTTTCTTCATGTTTTATTGTGGTTCTTTAGTGGCAATCAGTGGAACCCAAGAGAGGACTGTCTTGCTAATTGAGGCTTCAGAGGCAGAAGCAGAATTGGTCAGAGGAAGTGTTAACTCTCTACTCAACTGTTCTGCTACACTATTTTCCAGTTTGCTTTTATAATCCTTTCTGTACAGCAGTGAATTTCTCATCCCTCATTCAATTTCACTGCAACTTACAAACTTTTATCAACTTACATGGAATATCATTAGAAAGGTCAACTTGAGTTTGATCCTTTTGAGCACTAAAATATGAGACCTCTTACTAGAGCTGTCCAAGAACCAAGAATGTATATGGGAGACAAAGAGGAAAAGGAGTTCAGGAAGACTTAAGTTAGTTAGGGTTTTCCCCACCTCAAACAAGGCCTACAAGACAAAAAAAAAGTTTTTTGGCAGAGGAGGATGTTTCTGATAGCAATCTTCTGATTCAGACAAATTCTTAATTAAGGATAAGCAACATAATTCATTAAATCAGTAGTCTTCCCCTTTGACACAAGTTCCACATTCTCTCCAGAGTTTATGACCATGGGAAAGGAAGTAAGAATGTTCTTAGATTTTTTATGGGCCAGACAGGCAGAATCTGAGCTATTCCAGAGCAGCCTTATCGTCTTCCATTTCACAGTTCTGTCTTCTAGTTCACAAAGACAGAAAGCTATTCACAGCATGTCTAGAAAGACTGACGAGTTGAAAAAAAGATGCCATGCACTGTGATAACCCTGCTAGATGGGCAGGGTCTCCTTCATTATGCACTAATAGCAGTAAAGGGCTTTTTGTCATACTGCAATTAGTACATACAGCTGCTTTCAAGGATACAGGTGAACTTAAGATTTTGCTGTAGCAGAGCAAGAAGATACTTACTCATGCTTCTTTTCTTCTTACTGAGTATTTAAATAACTATTACCTATTTTGTTGTGACCTATGTTTTGATTTCCTCTAAAATAAACTAAAATATACAAAACAAGAGGTAAGGAGAAGGGAGGGGAAGAAGGATGATGCTTATGCCAGTGGTAGTTGCTTCCCATGAGAACTAACCATGGAGCACAGTTGATGCACAATGGGAGTGGATCTTCCTAGTTGAGCTTCCTCCAAAGGAATGAAGTTTTGTGATCAAGGCACAATTAGTGGGGGTGATTGGGAGATTCTCGTGAACAGTTCAACATTAAAGTTCTACTACAGTTCTAAACTAAAACCTTAATGCAGATATACACTATGAGGATTAGCATGGTGATGAGACAGGCAGAGGAAGGTCCAAAGTGGGGATCAGGGAGGAGGCAGAGATCTCAGAGGATGAGTTGAACAACTGAAGTTGCAGGCCCTGATTTCCTCACTCCTGATATAAGAAGGCAGTGGCTGCATTCCTTCTGTTTCTCCCCACAGACATAAAGCGATCACAGATGAAGTTTGGGAATAGGCTAGTCCTATCACTGTGTTAGGTGTGATCTGAAAACACCTGCTAGATCTGGACTCTTCCAGGATTTGGGTGGTGTTTGTTTTATGAATGATACCAGGCTTGCACAGGAATTAGGGGCTAATCTCTACTGAGTGGATCAGTTCTGGGTTTGAATAAGATCCTATCACAGAAATGCTAAACACATAGGTCAAGCAYGGAAATACTCAGATGAGTCAGGCACTTACAGTGTTTGGCAGAAACTGATGGTTTTTATTGTGATTTTAAATTTAGACATTTCAGTTATTTCTGTGTGCTTTTATTGAGTCATTTACTGAATCTAACCCCTCTTTTTTTCAAGAAGAGTAGAATTTGTAACCAACCTATACACTTAGTATTTTTGTATTAGAATTGCTCCTAGTGATTATAATCATGATTAAGGAGCTGTCCTGTTAAGCACTGTACGAAACATAATGAGAGACAGATGCCTGAAGAATATAAAATTAGGAAGAGGCAGAAGAGAAAGAGAAGTGAATTACCATATCCTGTTTCAGTAGTTGAACAAGGAATAAGAACGTTTGTCTCTTTAGTCCAGTCGCACTTGACTGCATGTTGCTGTTTTTCCTGGTATATTTATTTATTACCTTCTTTGCTGATGTGTGATGTTGATGGCATCATGATGCGACATTTAGTTGTATAACTTCAGTGTACATTGTTTTCTACCTTTCTTTGCAAAGTAACTTGCTGTTTTCCAATTGTTTTCCAATATACTTCATTCTTCTGACAACCTCTGGTCCTTCTTGAGCTTACTTTGGCAGCTGCAAAGTTTGCTGTCTCTGGCCTGAATCTTTAAAGTATTGAGGGCCATTAACTTTACTAGTTTGAGACTTGGCTCCTTGCAGGATCAAACTGCAACATAAGCCACCCAAATTAAAGACTGAAGTGCTATAGTTGAATTGCATTTCACTGACGAATCAGTGAAGTTGCAATTTTAAAAGTATTCAGCAATGTAGAATTCCTAATCTTTCTTGATGAAACATTATAAATATTGATGTACACAGTGCACTAACATAAGCTAATAATCTGCTTTCTTAGATTCCCTTTATCCTTCTCTGGTAGTATCAGTTATTTATGCTGTTTATTAATAAAGACAAAATTGAATTCTAATATATTTATCTTAAAGTGATAAACGTGTACTGTAGACAGTAGAAGGAGCTGCCAGTTTGTTATTATAAGAAGTAGATAGCAGAGAATTATCAAGAGAAAATTTTTACACCGATACCCAAAAGGAACATTTGGACACATCAGCTATATTAGCAGAGTTAATTGTTAAGCATGACCCAAAGTCCCATCAGTCTAATTACACCAATCCCTGAATTCCATGAAAAAGCAGCAACCGAGCAATACCACATCTGGAAGAAGGGTTTCAAATGCAGCTGTCTTGCTCTTTTTAACATAGGATTAAAAAGTTGTTGTTCAAGAGATCATTATGATAAACAGAAACCTTTTCCTCATGTAAACTGTGGGGACAGTGTGCTTACTCTCTGCTTTCTCATGAGTCTTCAGAGATAATGAGAGCATGTAAATCTTTTCTCCAAAAGCGAATATAAGGCAAAAACTGGCTTGTTAATGAGGATAACAACTTCATGACTCAGTCTACTATCATTCATAGCTGAGTGATTTTAATATTGCTCTAGTGACTGTAACTGAAAGCAGAATCTGTTCCTTTGTCTTCTCAGGATATTTTTTTCTTCAGACTTAAGTGGTTTTGTTTGAAATTACTTGTTCATTTCTCTTTCATATGCTTCCTACATTTTTTTGTAAATCTGCTTAAAATTGAAAAATAGTAATATTTTTTGTTGCATTATTATTTCAAAAATACCAGATTTCAACTGACCATATTTTTACACAAGGTTTAGGAGTAAAATCTTGGCAAAAATTTATTCATGGATTGATCTGAATCGCATGTATATCAGCATGATAAAATTTGGTACTAGAAACAAAACAGAAGATCTGACTTCTTTTTTATGATATATTTGTTCAGTATGACTTCCTCCTCAATGAAATTTCTTTCCCCCCTAGAAAATGATATGAATCTTACAAAAAATAATTGACATGAACCAGTTAAAATATTTTTAGCAAGAGAAAGAATTCTGTTGCCAGCAGAAAAAAATTGTTTCAGTAATCTTCTTTCTATCAGCACTCCTTTGTTTTGATACTTCTCTTTTTAGAGTGTAAATGCTGTGCATATTGTACAGATATATGGTACTGAAGTGGAACTGCTAGTGCAGTTTCAAAATAACTGGATTTTATGGATTTTTATATTCAGCAAGAGCATTAGGTTAAAATCCTAGTCAAAAAGCAGCTTCACCTTTAGAGCATCCTCAAATGCAAAGAACTACGCACAAGTTCAATATAAGAAAATCTCTCACAAGATTGCAAGCATTTTGTCTTTGTATGATGGGTAGAATTTTCAGTCCAAGGTGTCTTAGTTTGCCATCTACTTCACAGGACAGTATTTGCCAAGAAATTAGAACAACAATTGATATGCAGAACCAGGTGCAACATACAGTGAGGAACTGTAAAGATAGGGCTGGAATGCCCTTGCTTCTTTACATACCTGGCAATAATTCTGTGTGAATATGCTGCATAAGTCTCCTCTTTTTTGCCTGATCCTGCATTAGAATATGATAGGTTGGATTTAGCACTGCAAGTTTCATTGAATTTCATTCAGTATAAGACATATGTGTAGTGTGGTAGGATTGGTAGTCTGGCCTCTGCAATCTGGAATGCCACGGTTTCTAACAATGGCCCAGTGCCTCAGAGCTATCTTTTAAAGCCATAATTACATTAATAAATAATTGACTGTTTTGTTTTGTTTTAAGATAGAAATCAWACCTATTTGTTATTGTGATATAAATGAATTGCATACAAAGAGAGTGGTGGTAACAGATGTTTCTCCTAACATTGCCACTTTGTTGCAATTTTGGGATGCTCTAAATTTCCATCAGACAGATGTTGAAAAATCAAAACAGTAATTAAAAAAATACATCTGCTCTAATTCCACTTCCTTTCTTTTCCCTTCCCTCCCATTTCCAATTGCAGTTCCATGGAACTTGTAGAGTTGAAAATGCACATGTCCAATGTGACTTTACAATTTGGCGTGCCTGATGAATTTTCTCATCTGATCTGGTCTTATCTGTTCCTGTGTATTATTCTACTATGATAGTGTACAGCTGCCTTTTGGGGTCATTTCTACCCTGCGATACAGTGATGATCTAATAAACAGAATAGTTAATTTTTATTTGTAGTTCTGTATCATAGTTCAGAAACACAGGACGCAAAAGCCCAAATGCACTTGCTTTTATTTCAACCTGTGTGCTCCTGCAGATTCTTCAGGACCCTGGAAGACCTAACCTTCTTCCTCCCATGTACTCCACAGATGGGCTTCTTTGAATCTGTGGGCTCAGGAAACCTAGTGATTCTTTATGCTAAGGGCTAATGAAGAACAATGAGTATAACTTTGATGAGAAACCACGGGTTTCTGAACAAGCAGGATTCTGTCAGAAGTTTGTCATATGTTGTATACAGTGTTATTAATTAGATGACTTAGAAAAACCCGAAGCAAATGTTACACAGGATTTTTTTCTGACCAGTTCAAAATGTAGACATTCAACTTATGCAGAAGGTTGTATTTGTTACAGTTTTAGTTCTTACCATACTCATTAGATCACATTTTAAGGTTTATTATCTGTTTTATAAATTGTGTTTCTCTGATTCACCTTGTGCAAGGGGGGTGATCACAGAATCACAGAAGAGTTGAGGTTAGAAGGGACCTCTGGAGATCATCTGATCCAAACCTCCTGCTCAAGCGGGGTCAGCTGGAGCAGCCTGCTCAGGACCATGTCCAGTCGGGTTTTGAATATCTCCAAGGATGGAGACGCCACAGTCTCTCTGGACAACCTCTTCCAGTGTTCAGTCACCATCACAGTGAAGAAGTGTTTTCTTATGTTCAGAGGCAATTTCCTGAGTTTCAGTTTGTGCCCATTGCCTCTTGTTCTGTCACTGGGCACCACTGAGAAGAGTCTGTCTCCATCGTCTTTACATCCTCCCATCAGATACTTATTAACATTGATCAGAGGCCCCCTGAGCCTTCTCTTCTCCAGGCTGAACAGTCCCAGCTCTCTCAGCCCCGTCTCATATGACAGATGCTCCAGTCCCATAATCATCTTTGGGGCCTTTCAATGGATTCACTCCAGTAAATCCATGTCTTTCTTGTATTGGGGAGCCCAGCAGTGGACACAGCGCTCCAGATATGGAGCAGGACTTTGCATTTCCCTTTGTTGAACATGATGAGGTTCCTCTCTGCCCTTTTCTCCAGCCTGTTGAGGTCCCTCTGAATAGCAGCGTAACCATCTGGTGTATCAGCCGTTCCTCCCAGTTTTGTGTCATCTGCAAACTTGTTGAGGATTCATTCGATCCTATCATCCAGGTCGTTAATGAAGATGTTAAACGGTATTGGACCCAGTATTGATTCCTAGGGAACACCACTAGTTTCCAGCCTCCAGCTCATGCTGCTGATCACAACCCTCTGACCCTGGCAGTTCAGCCAGCCTTCAGTCCTCGTTGACCATGCTTCTAGCCTGCACTTCATCAGTTTATAAAAAGTCATAGCAATGTAAGCATTTCTCCAATAACATTCCAGAACTGAAGTAGCAAAAGGTTACATTTTATAGAAGACAACCTTCTGTTTTTAACCACACTGGCAGTTATTTGGTGCCAACCCAATCCAAAAGTTTGGATAACACGTTCAAAAGAAATCCCAAATTCAAAGGTATTCAAAGTCCTTCCAAAAGAAGTGAAATTAGATAGTCTTTTTATTTGCTTTATTGCATACTGAAAAGTATTAAGCCAATGTAAACACTTTCAGAAACATATCTGCCTCAGTGCATGTCATTATACTGGATATGAAAATTACACTTCATCCAGAAAAATAAACATCGTAAAGAAAACAGCTGATTTTGAGCTACTGAACTTCATTAAAAGCTTCCCCCCCTTTAAAGATTTAGAAGAACATTTATTGGAACAGGTAGAAAAATTCTACTAATAAATGTGTTGAAACTGCAGCAAAGGTCTGCATGAGTTTAATGCAGTTTTATAGGCACAGTTGGTCCTTCCTAAACACAAAACAATATAAAATAGCATATCGATAGTAAGATTTGCTTTTCTAGATAAATATAATGATTCTTACAGGAAATAATGTGTGCGCTATAGAAGTCTAGACATAGGTTTGTTTATTCTTATTCAGATCCTAGCCTACATTTTCTACTCAGAAACAGAAAGCAAGCTGATTGATTTCAATGGGAGGAAAGTGTCATTTTTTTTTCCTTTTACAGAACAAGTATATAAGCAATCTCTGCTTTATATGACTGATACTACYCCAAATCAACATAAGGGTTAGTAAGGTTGAGATCACAATCTGCTGCTGTTTAGGCAGTGAGCATGCACTCAAATGTGCAGCCTGCATATCCACTTCCAGATAAATTTTTGAGGAATGCCTAGCAAGTATTAATTTTGAATTAATTACCCAGTGTATGTTGATAAATTGACCAGCAAGTGTCATAGTACCACAGCCATGCAGGCTTTATAATTGCCCAATAACAAAGAAACGTATTGACACAAGTGATACATCAGCCTCTTCCTTCTTTCAGTGATTAAGCACAATTGGCCTTGTATCTTCTGAATTCTTTGTAATAAAATGCAAAACCAGTCTGAACTAGAAGAAAAACTCAGTGTCTAACTGCCGATTTTTAGTAAAGCTTGATTAGTTCTAGTCAATGGAATCTTTTTATTGACTTTGCGAGGGCTGAGAGAGGAACTTTTTCACATTCATCAGAGTTAACATTAAGAAAGAGAGATCATTATCTCTTTGGACTCGGTTTGTTTTTGGCTTTCATTACTGTTTCCCAAACCTTTGTTTGAAGCTAAGATGGAAGAAGAGAACTGAATTAACTGAACAAAGGGAGGCCAATATTAAGTACAGAGAAGTGTATTATTGCCAAAGTTTCTGTGAGCTTGAGGTTTGTTGTAGGTGATGAGAACATAACTGGACATCTAAGCATCTACTCACATGGAGGGGTTACTAGTTTTGATGTGTCTTTGCATTCTTCTGGGTGGGAGAGGCTCTCAGAAGAAACAACAGATTCTGTTCCAGCTCTTTGGAGAGCCATAGGCACACTAGGCTCCCTGCATGGAGGTCTGCATCTCACTGTTTCTTTTTGACTGTTAGCGATTTCCTCCTCTTTCTCACAAGCATACTCCCGATGGAAAAACTTTGGTACAAAAACTCTGTTGCTTGTATAGGTTTTCTTCTAAGAAGCTTTTTTATATTGTGAAAAATAGATTCTAGATGAACTTCAGCTAAATAAGAAACACTTAAACTAACAGTCTACTTTAACCTGCCTAGTAATGTCCCATGGGACTCATGAGGGCACGTTACCGTGCACAGTAGTTAGTACATTCTATCAGTATCCTTGGAGTTTCTTCAGAGCATCATCTTTGCAGTTAACAGATGAAGTGAATGATTTAGATATAGTAGCACTCTCCCCATTTTTTATGTCTGACACTCATTTGTGTATGAGTGTGATATAGTCTGAGTCAGAAATGTCAATCAGAAGGTACACCTGTATTATTTCTAAGAGTGGTTGAGACCTGTGATAGAAAGAAAAATGTATGTTAAGCCGAAAGGGGAGATAAACAAGAAAGAATGACTGGAGAGGAGGAGATTGTAGCAATATGAAAATTATTCATCTTTCTATTTTAAAATGTATGCTAAAACTAAAAATATTCTGCTATCATCACCAAAGTGTGATCTCCTCAAATATCAGAAAAAAATAATTTTTTTAAGATTGTTGTTTTCCGATCATGATAGACTAATTTGGGGCTTTATATGTTTACTTATTTCACATACCAAATTTTGTACAAAGTTCTCACTCTTTTGGCATTCCAGCGATGAAAGCATATGTCCTCAAACTGTTTGGAGACTAAAAAGCACAGAGATTGTTAATAGTGCACAGACACCTTCATTTAGACAGTAGGGTAATAAATCTTTAGGTTTTCGTGCCCATTTGCTAGCCAACAGAGGCTTTGTGCAGTCTAACTTTAAATGACCCTGATCAAGATACTTCTGTTGCTTGTATTCACATATATCTGTATTTCATTTTGAAATTTGCTTTTCTTTAAAAAAACAGGGAAGCTATTTTTCAAACCCAAAATAGCAGCATTATTTCTAGATCTGTTTGTAATGAATAGGTTTGAAAATGTAATCTCTTATTTCTCATATTGTATTTAATAGCAACTTACGGTATTTTGGTATTGTCCTATTTATTTATTCCATGTGGTACAAAATCACGAAGCTCTACAAATATTGAATGTTATTTACTCACTATTGAAACTAACTTGGTTTCCCGAGTTGATAAATGCTTGAGTATTCTCAACATAGGTAATGTGCATATACATTTAATATTTTCTAATAGAAATATTTGTGAAAGCTTTGTGGAATTTATTTCCACCTAAGACATTGTTTACGCAAATATTCTCTGAAAGTGAACACAAAAAAGTAAATGATTATAACTGAACAAAATTCACCCAAAACACAAGAAAGTGATTGGAAAACAGCTAGAGAGAAAATCAAAGTAGAAATATTTTCCAGATAAAATACCTTCACCCATCTCACTGGGTGGGAGACTCAGAAGGACTTTAAGTTCCTAGGTGGTGTTTGGTGTTTTTGTTCAAACAGCATATTCATTCAACCTAGGTTTGTAATTTACTACCTGCTAATTTATGTTGTTTAGAAACTATATTTTCTATACAGCAGCTTGTGAATTGATTAAGCAATCATTAATCATCATAATCATGATTCTTACTCTTTTTTATTAGATGACTGTGGTTTTCATTATTATAATATATTTAAAGATAAATTGATTTTAAAGTAAAATAGCTCATATATTAATTGTTACAGACTAGATCCCATAGAGTATTTAAATACGTAAGCGAAAGTTTTGGAGAAGCTGAAATCCAATTCCACATCCTGACATTGAGATCTGAAAAGCCCCTTTTCAGTTACAACTTATCTTGGCAGTGTCAAAAGAGAGTGGTCATATCCTTCTTTGGTTTTAATATTCCTTTTGCTCCTGAAGTTCTGACTCTGCCTGTCTCAAAAAGCCTTAATCTGAACAACTAGGGACTTACTTTTCAACTAAACTCACTCAGGATCAAAGAGAAATGGGCCTCTGCCAAGACCTCACCRTTAGATATTTCCAGGGCATTTATTGACATTCCTGGATTGTCAAAAATGTAGTTTGACCCTTTTCTTTTAGAATTTAGATGGAAGAGCAGCCAATGCTATCCAACTTTACTCTAGCATTTACAGTATTTACTCAGAAAATATGATTGCATATTCATTGCCTCGGCATAAGTTCAAAAATTGCTCTGTCGCTTGATGAGGGCCACTGTGAAGTAAGAGAGCAGATATCAGGTCTTTTGACATTTTTCTATTAGTCAATGCCCTGTAAAAAAGATGTAAAGACATAAAGATGTAGAGAGGGTCCAAACGCTAAATCAATTAGGGAAGTAGAAATGTTGATAGTATGGATTATTGCTTTCGTACTAACATATTAAGAAAGATTAAGTGTTCATGTTAGGATACATGCTGTGATGCAGATTTCCAGATGATGTAAGTCAGCATTGTTCCCATTGGCATCTGTGTAGTGTCTTTCATTGTGTAGATTTCTTATCTAAATGTTATTAATGGTTCTTTTTAGCCTACTTTTGTTCAACCTTCAGTTTAAAAAAATTTGAGAGAGAAAAAGATAGACTCAATAGTTAAATTTTATCTTCACTAATGTAAACTGTTCTCAGTAGGAGCTCTTTCAATGTACAATGCCTTAAACTTTGAATCTCCTCTTCAAATGGAATTCCAAGTTTCTTCTTGACAATAAAACTCTAAAACATAGCTGGTTAGGTTTCATTCCAATAACAACTAGCACCAGGCAGTTCCAGGTATATGTAATTTTGTGAGATGTAAAGTAAATACGCCAAGTGTAGTGTGTAAAATTACTCAGAATAACAAGGAAATAAAAGGAGGGGAAGTATTAACTAGCAAAAGAATACCCAGCTTTTTCAGAATTAGGTATACCTAGGAAAACATGGTTTAAAAGTTCTACCCTATGTTTGACCAGTAAGAACTTAACAGTCTTTTTAATTTTTTGATCATAGAAAATAAAATGAACAATACTGCTAAATAGGGTGTTTTTCTGTTCACTAAATCTAAGAGAGAGTGTCCTGCAGAATTCAACACTGATACAAAACAAGTGTCTTTATTAGGTGAGATAAAAAAAAAACAACTTGAGAAAATGAACATTCATACATTAAAAAGTCATGGATGATTTTACTGACACAGACACAGAGATAAAAGGACTTACTATTATAAACTTCATGCCAACATTTTAAATACAGAAGATGTTAGTGCTACAGTGATTCCATAAATACTGCTGTCCCTAGGAGTTGTGAACATTTATGTTTCAGTCTGAACACAAAGAAGCTGTGAAACTCCATACAGCTATATCTACAAATGCAATTTACTACAGAAAGGTGTAGGTTGAAAAAATTCTTCAGTCTAATTCAAAAGATTTATTGGTTCGATTCCCATGGTCTTATAACACAGCATTAAACAGCAGTAATATTCGATAACAGTAGACATTAGACATGGCTGTTTGATGTGATATACTGCAAGTACAGCTACTTATATTCCTACAATGATAGTTTAAACAGTAATGAAAGGGAGTGGGGCAAAAGTTGTTTTCTTTTAAATTTCTTAACATCCTTACATACCTCACTTTGCAGGAGGCCACTTGTTTGGAAAGCCTGCCAAAACCAAGTTTTTGTGGTCTAACTAAATCCAAACATGAACTTTCTGAGTTGTCTCTACATTTTATGGTGACATAGTATTTTTGCACACCAGAAAGATTTAGCAAAAAAAGTCTTAATTGCATATTTTCCTATTGAAGAAAGAAGTTAGAGAGTTAGTAAATCTTACAGATGCTAGGATAAAGACTGAGGAGAAATCCAAAGAATCATCAAGACTAAACTCTTTTCCCTTTGAGAATTAGGTTCGTATTTGCTTTATATGTATCATATCTTAAAAAAAAAAAMCACAAAAAAACAAGCTAGGAAGACGTGGTAAGCACATTGCAATTGTCTCACTTTTAACCTAATTCTCCTTGCTAGAATTCTGTAATGTCCTTGCCAAACTTCAGCCTCTGCATTGACTGTAACCTCTAAAATCCAGTTTAAAATATACAGAACAGATACAGACACTAGAGGGAGACATGAGCACATGAACTTAACCATCATAATTATGATGGTTACCATCATAATGTTTAAGTTTTGTGTGAAATTACTCTACAGATCAGATGAAACATTAGTTCTGAAGGATGTCTTTAGATATAAAACACCCTAAGGTTTTAATGTATGATCAGTCATAATTGGGAGTGCTGTAAAGAGTATTTTAAGATCCACCCATATTTAAATTAAATTAATTATTAACTGAGTTATGCTTTCACCAACATATCAGCAGTTACAAACATCATTTAAAATATACTATTGATATGGAAGTGCCAGCATTTACAAAGTGCAAAGTAAAAGAGAACGTATTGTTATAAGATGCTTTAAATCTGCCTGTATGCCTATTTTTGATCTATAGACTTTTCTTCCTCTCTAGTACTATTCGAGAAGAGATACAGACTGAAGCCAGAGAAAGATGTTACATTCACTTTGAGATTTTGTCATTCAGGAAAACTTTTTTTTTCTTTCGCAGAGTATGTTTAGAAGTGAGCTATCATGTTATATGTTTATGATTTCATATAAAAAGTCACTATCAGTTTGATTATTTTAACTTTTATAAGCTTGTTAGTGAAAGAAAAGCATAATAATGCATTTTATTACTGTAATTAATATTTTATTATTACTGTATTACTATTTCTAGTTATTCAAGATGTCACTTTACATCCAAATTTACTAGTGTTTTAGACACATGGAAAATACACTGTTTATGAGACTGTTAATCTTTATCTGGTAAAGCAATCAATTAAGATCAAGACATTCTTTGACCTGTAATGGGATCCTGAAAGATATGTACGATTTGTTTATAAATCCAGGCAGTGCTTTTGCAAGCCATCTATATAAAATCAGGATGTATACTCAAAGGTATGCTCAAATCAGATAGTTGTCTTAGCAATATTCAAGAGTTTGAGAGTAACCTACCRCTTTCTCTGCCCTTCTAACTCCATTGGCAGTGGTGAGATTTGTGCATATGGAATATGGTTCATACAGAACCTTTTAAAAAATTTTAAAAAATTCTAATTCTAAATTTCCAGTTTAATGTATCATTCATTAGAATTCATTAGAATTTTTTCAGGGTGAGAAATTAAAAATGTATTTTGTGAGCAGTATGGAACTGATATACTACCAATGTTAAATTTTTGTATAAAACCATGTTGGTAGGCAACATGGCCCAATAAAACATAYGTGGCTTGGGAACTACACCTTTTAGAGAGAAATTTAACTCTTATTCCCAGTACTGTTTTTAACCTTGGATAAATTGTTAATGTTCTCTCAGAGAAGATCATCCTAATACTTCTAGTTTCCTTTCCAAGAAAGCAAGTTTTACCTTCTCCCTGGATTATGCTAGTTTACCACTTCTTGAGATAATATCCCTGAAGCTCAAAAATTATTCTTGGAAAGTCAATAGTTTATTCATGTACCACATGTCAGCTATCACTCAGAAAAATGAACAAACAGAAGCAAAGTAAAAAAAAMCCCAAAAAACGAAAACAAACAAAAAAAAGGAGGCTGGAGAGGTGTTATAGAAGATGTGTTTTTCCTGTCTATAATGTGCACTTTTGCTCATATGCATTTGACATTTTGATTACCTAAGTGTGTTCTAGTAATATAATTATAGGTGCGAAATTGCATAAAAGTTTATTTGTCTGTCATTATGGTATTAGAAAGTATTTTTCAACAAATAGGAGAAGTAAGTGAATAGAATCCCAATCCTACTCTATCTCACCGTGGTGTGTAGCACTTACCATACGTCAGAAAAGAAATAATCAAAGCTTCTCACTAAAGTATTGACAACACGTCTTGTCTCTGTTTCTGTTCTGGTAAAGTGGGTCTAGTAACATGTGCATCTGTTATCTATTAGTAGTTAGTAATTTATATCTTTACAGCATTTTGCAAATCTCAAAGCAATAAGCGATGGAAAAGTTATAAAAAATAATAAATAGACTAGAAGGATATACTATGTTATTTTAATAAAGTAATCTTTTATATTCAAAGTGTACATGCAGACAAATACACAGATTGAAGTTTTCACTTGTGTATAAATTAGTTGCTAGAAAGATCACAATGTAAAATTGAGTTACTTTTTTACAGTTCATTTCTTAAGAGCTTAAAATTTCCAGTTTAATGTATCCCTATGAAAGATATTTTTCATTATTCAATTAGAAAGAAGAATAAGAACCATGGAAAAAAGGATCAGAATAAAGTAAAACTGTTCAAAGAGCATTAAAAGCATCAGTAGAATACAAGAACACAAGCCTTGTCATATTTGATTAGAGTTTACAAGTCTGAGCAAATTAATATTAAAGCTACTAATATTAGTAATACTACTACTAATATTAATAATTGTTAGGCTTTCGTATAGTTGTGGTTATCCCTGATGTTGGCTGTAAAGCACTAACTTAGAAAGCATGTAAGTATGAGATCTACTTTGTGCAATGGAGCTTTTCCAGAATAGCCACTCTTTGCATCCAGAATATAGATATTTTTATCAAAAGAAATAGAAATATAAGAAAACAATATATTTACAAATATATAAGATATTAACTGGACATTGCATTTGGTCTCCAGCATCCCCRGTGAGCTGCCATATATGATCATTCATACCTTTGGGATTCAGGATTTATCCATACTGCATTTCCGTGAATCATTTTACCTTGTATCTTTCATACCATAAATTGTGATTACCTATATTTGCTTTTTCAAATTATTCAAATAATTTCAAATCACAATAAAAATGTACTGTGCTGGGTGGAAATAACTTCTATATCTTGGGAAGGAAATGCCCTTCATCTTTGAAAAAGTGTCTTTGCTGTTAATCTAATGCTGTACAGCTGAAGGCCTCACAATGGCAAAGTTGAGTTGCTGGGTTTTTTTCATTCATTTGTTTCTGAAGAGACATGAAAAATGCAAAGCTTCTTTAACAAATGCATGCATTAGTCTTCTGATTAAAATAAATGCAAATAGTTTAACTGTGCTTTCTGAATCAGAGGCAACTTCTGTAGCATCCACAGTTCTCCCAGTGACAGGTTTTGGACTAGGATTAGAAATATTCTGAAGGTAAGSTAGGAGAGAATCTCTCTGAAATTGTTTTTTTAAATCCCTGTCAGTCAGGAGCTGTCCCCTGCATTTCCTGCACATTTGTACAGCTTCTCAGCAGCTGGCTACTGCCTGGAAGTAGAAGGGTGTTGGAAAGGTGCTTCATAGAATTCCTTTATTACAAGTTTTACTTCTTCCTGAGATATAAACTATTTATCACTGTAAATATCATTTAACTGGTGCTGGGGTCCTGACACAAAGATAATCTATTGGCTTCTCTCTAATTCAACCTATACTGTTACGTGAGTGAACTTAGTTAACTTGGTTCCCTTATGAACTGGGCTAATGTCAGGAGACCTTAGTGCTTAACTTGCCCTATAATACAGCTCACTGTAGGGTCAACTTTAAGTCAGAAAGGCTCAGTCAATTAGGTAAACTCTTGGAGGGATTACATGCATATTCTGAACACTTATTAGCCAGAGGAAAATCACTTTGAAGTCTGAGATTCGTAAAGCTGAAGACAAGCCAAATACAGGCTTTGTATATCTCAGACATGTTGGATAGATTAGTTTTACTAAAATACTTTATGGCTTTATAGGGCTATTTCAGAACAGCTGTTTGAAATGTAACTGCTAATCAGCTTGAAGTTGCCTAAGCTTTTATTTGGGCCCTTTATTTTTATATGAAAACTGGTTAAAAAGTCAGGCTGTGTATCACATGCAAAGAATTGTGTCAATTTATCTAGGTGTAACAAAAAGGCATTTCAAATACTTATATAAAATGTAGTAGTGTATAGCAGTGGTGAATTAATTCAAATCAGGATATTAACTAATGCCTGTACTTTCTGATACAGTGCTTTTGTAATTGTATGACAAGTTAATAAATTCAGAAAAGATTTCTAGGAGACGAGATAAATAAAGACTATAAGAAGAGAGACTGTTCTTCATAACATTCCAGTTTCCTAAAACAACTTTTTCATGTTTTTAAAATTAATATTTAAATGTTTTCTACATATCTACCCTACAACTGTTTCAAGAATCCTTTGGAAAATCTGTAACGTATTGTGTTTAAGCATCATGAGGATGCAAGGAGGTTGTGTTTACTTCTTGCAGTCCAGTGCCGAGCCTAACCTGTCAAGCATTTGTCTGCGAGTACAAGGTAAATTGAATGTTGAACAGAAACCTGGTGGACAAGCCAAATTCAAACTGCCGAGCCATAGTGCATTTCTGTGACTCTCCTGGCGTTACATAACAGACACAGTTGGTGTTTAGAAATGTGAAAGATTAGGTATCAGATCAGATCACATATATATTTTTAGTAGTGTCCAAAAAGGAGATTAGACTGACGAGTAACTGATACAGACAATTTCATTTAGGGCTATCACTTAGCTAGCATGCTCAGTTACTTTGCTGTATTTGAAAATGTGATTTGCTTTGATTTTGGTGATGAGTGATTTGTGACGCTTGGTTAGTAGTAGTTAGACGAAAGGAATTAGTATAATGTCTAAAAGTAATACTTCCTGTTATCTGGTGTCAGTGGGCTTCTGAGATGCCAATTTAGCTCACCTAGCCCGGAGAGACCAGTCAATTTAAACCATATAGAAGTGTGATTATTACAGACAAGAGAGCATTACTTTTAACTAGTAATTCTGATGGGAGTTCCTACGGGCATGGACAAGCCATTAGCAATAGTCTAGCTCTGAGTGAGCTGGGCTTTCTCATGGAAGGCAGAAAGTAGGACTGGAGCAGAATATTTACCCAGATAGGTGGAACTGCGCCTTTTGTTTCTCCACAGAGAACTGTTGCCCRTAAAAGAATGTGCAACTGGAAAAGGAGAGAAACAGTTCAGAGTAGGAATAGGACCTGGTGGCTATAAAAAGTGATTTTCTCAACAACTGTACTTACTGTTTCTTTTGGACTTCAAAATATTATGGTTAGGGATGTCCTAGAAATGTTTTCTATGCTACATAGTTTATATGCTACATAGGTTGTCATATGTCATAAGTTAAATTGAAATACTATTTGATCATACTGCTAGCGCTTTTCTAGCTTAAGATTTCACATTGCTTCAAAATGTGGGAAATACCAGCCAGACAGTATAATTTCAGTTATTCATGTTTTCATGTTGGCTCCTCAGGAAGTACAGTTTCTGGAATGCATAGAATAATATGGCCCTTTTTATTTCAAATCTACTTCTAAAGTTTCTGTTGCCTGGAGGTCCCCCGCTGGATCTTTACCTCTAACTCCTTGCTACTAAAACTATGTAAAATAAGGATAAACAATAGATTTAAAATAATTCTATCTAACAGCTCAGCTAAAAAGTATTATCAAAAGAATTGTACTGGATTCTATGTAGCATTTGGGGAAAAGGAGGGGTTGTTTTTTCATTTGCTTTTTTGGAGGGGATTATTCTGTTAATAATGAGAGAAATATGTTCTATGTTTGGTCACATTTTTGTAAATCAAGAGCTACTCCATTGTTTTAGTCAACTGGATTTAATCCAGTGAGAAGAATACATTAAGTGTATTTTTATTTCTTTCTGAATCATACTGGTGTTATATTTTGCGGTTTCATGACTGTCAGACACGTCTTAAAACAAGTATTGTAGAAATAAGCTAAAATAAAAATGTGTCCCTTTGGAATTTCTGCCTTGTTGTGTATTGTCTTGAAAGCTAGGTTATAGTGGGTACTATGGAAAAAGATTAAGTTGTTTCCATAACTTTTCAAGCAGAGGTAGCCTTTAATGTTTTTTAGGAGTGAAAATAAGGCAGATCACTGAAATGTAAATCACTAAATTAATGGAATTTGCAGCTGCCATGAAGTCACTAGCTGATACCATGTTTGTAATTTCTGTACTCCCAAACATATTAAGTGATGCTAGAATAGAAAGGGCTTTTTTATTATTTGGACTAAAGTGAAAAGATTTTTGCCAATGAATTGAGTCTATGCTTCAGTAACTTTGGCACTAGTCATGGACTGTTCTGTTTTTATTATTTTTCAGTACACACTTGCGGCATATTACATTCTTTTACATTCTTAAAATTCACAGTACATCTCTTTCCTGCTATATAATCCTATACAAAGATACTGAGAATCTTTGGCAGTCTTTCTTGAGTGATATCATCTTTTTGATGTTGATCTTATGTACAGCATCTGCCATTCATTATGAGCCTGACCAACTGCGCTAATAGCATCTTATTGACTTTGATGGATCATCATCTGGATTGTCAAATAGAAACAAACACTCCAATTCCTAAATTCCCTTACTCATTTATGTTTTAAAGTTTGCTGGATCACAACATTAACAACAAAAACAAATGAAGAAAAGTTTATCTGTTTTTTCTGTTAGCTTTCAATAAGCAATCTAAAAATGATGGATGTAGACACTTAAAGAGCTACCAGAACTTAAATATGTTTTAATGAATAAGAACTTGAAATACAGCACTAAATAAAGAACTTGTAAGATAATCATATTTTTCTTGTTTTTATATATTTCATAATACATATATATATTTTTTTCAGTGAACTAAAAAGACAGATTGGTAGATTGGTGTCTGAAAACAGTACAAAACCTACTCTGTATTTCTATTCACTAGATCCCTATTATTTGGTGTTAGATGATTGTTCTGATTTTCTGAAATTGAACAAAGGCAGATACTTGCTTAGAATTCTTATGACCATAGCCAATAAACACATTTCATCACTATGGTTGCAAAAAGCAAATATCCGCTATTGCAGTGAAGTTAATACAAACATAAGAATTAATTGACATGGAAGGATTTGCTCTCTGATACTAGGTTAACAACTGAATTCTTGAAGAAGAGAGAGAGCAAGTAGAGTGAACTGATTGTTTTATTCTTTGTGTAGGTTTTTGATGCGCTTTGGCATATTCTTCTAAGAAAAAATTCTGATTCTAGTACCTACTGAATAAATAATCAGTGTTCGTACAATGGCAGATGAACTGTTTCATGACATCTATTCCAACTGGCATAATCATAATTATTTTTGTACCTGTTCCCTAGAGAAAAGGAGTATGAGTGGTAGAGTGAAAAGTCCTGATCTGTAATCCATGTGGGGGACAGTATAATGACTGAATTTTTGCTGTTGCAGATGGAAAACAGTTATTTTTAACAGTTATTGTGATGAGTAAATCTGTGACAGGTTCAGATGTGTTCTCGTGGGATTGGGCAAATCTCAAGTATATCAGTATAAATGTGTGCCATTGGCTATCTAGAGGTGGGCATAGATTCTTCTAGCTYGAGTACCAGCGTCCAGTCTTGGGCACTTTCTTTGGAGTTCTCATTCATGTCTGAACAAAGCAATGTAGAAGCATCTACAGTCACTGTAGACTTTTAGTATGTCTATTTTGGGGTATCTAACTTCACACAGTTCAGGAGAACTGGTATTTCTGGATGTGAGTATCAGCATTTTCCAGTGGCTGGGCTCTTTTTCATATTTTTAGAGCCATTGAAAAATTAGTTACGCTTGAGGCAAGAAGTTTAAGTCTATGTATTTTTTTTAAGTAATTATTTTAATTTAATAATGTTTTTACAGAAGGACTAAGCAGACATTTAGAGACATTAAATTTATTTTTTGGCTACTAGAATAGTCCTGTGTGAACATCTGATTCTCCTTTCACACACTGAAAATGGCTATTTCTGTGGATGTTTTTTAACCCTTGTCTTTACATAATAAGATTTTCTGTGGAGATAAGAAATTCGGACTCCTTAATGAACAAAGCATCCTTTATCACATTTGAAAATTGGTTATTTGCTATACTAATATAGTTAAAATAAGGCTGAACTGATTGAAAATTGAAATAAATAGAATATGCTGCATGATGAGCATCAAATAATATCTATTCAGATAATGTAAGGTTAATGAAGGTGTGCTATGAGAAACACAGGGCATAATGCATACAGAATGTGTAATGAGCTCTGACAGAAGTAGCTTTCTTATAAAACTATGCTTGTATACTCAACACAGAGCCAGAGCTACTGTGTTCAGAAGGTATAATTCTCATTTTGAACATTGAGAGATGAACTGCATAACTAGAAATAGAGCATGAAGATCTTCCTTCCACCTTATGGCATAGATGAAGGTGCCAAATAGAGTCTTCCCTATTAGGTTATGTCTTTGCATATGAAAGATGAAATCACTGCTCAGACTGCACTGCAGCTGCTGTGTGTTTACTTATTTATTTTCACATATACTCTGCTGAGAAGTGTTTCAGAAGAGCCTCAGAATAATCTAAAGAGCGTAGTCAATTTAGTGATGTTTCTTTTTCACTATTTTTTAAAATAATGATGTACAAAAAAGGAAAGTGGAGATAGTGTTATCCAAATGGATACTGGGTGGCACTGAGCACGAATAGGGGAGGAGAAATGGGGAGGCTGAACATTAGAAGAGTATAGTTTGTGATAGAAAGGCAGCATATAGAAAGCAGACAGATAAAAGAAGAAGACTGAGTAGCAGCAAATCTTCAGAAGTAAGCATTTCCCTTATATTCATGTAGTGTTCAAGTATCAAGATAAAATCTTAAATCCCTAGTTATGTTCCATCCCATCTTCTGCTCYGTTTATTCTCTTTAAATCCAACTGGTCCTTGTTTTGAACAGATGCTTCGAAGTCAAGTATGATACAAACAGTCCACTCAAGCCCTCAGTTTTCCTGATTCTTTTTCTGCTCTAGTGTCATGGTGATTACTTACAGACACTATAAAATCCCACAGTCATCTAAGAGATAATTCTCTTCAGAATGGAGTAGGAGCATACTGTTTGCCCTGTCTCTAACCAGTCCATAATATGAGGGTCAGAAAAAGTTGATCTGGTGTACTCTGTTGTCCTGGATGTGTAGCACAGTTTGTCTTCACCTTTCTCACTTGAATCTACAAATACTCTTGTACCCTCCTATTCAATTTAAACTGGCATTGCCTGTAATCTGTTGGCTGTATAGTGCTACACAAAAAGACACCAGCACAAGTTACARCACAGAAAACAGGCAAGTGAGAATAAAATCCATTTGCAAAACAGAACTCTTAGAAAGTTATAAAAAAATAAAGTGACTGACAAAAAAAACTTATGAAAGTCTCCCTACCTACAAGGCAATAATGTCAACGAATATAAGTTTACATATAATGCCAAAGAAATGTCATTATAGAAGAAAGTATCTTCAGTGTTCTGCTTAGATAGAAAGCACCTATTACACATTTAGGTGGCAGAACTCCCACAATGACTTGGAGTTGAAAATTAGGAACAAATAGGACACTTGACTGTTTTTAATCAAAGATGATTAACTTCTGGGAATGCTTTTTCTTTTGAAATTATGACCACTGCTGCTGAGAGGTTCATTTATGAGGGAAACAACTAAGTCCCCTGTTAAGGACATAGTCTTCCAGGGAAAGTGAATAACCAGACAGACATTCATAATGTACAGTCAATTGCGGAGCATTCTTTAGAAAATCAGGCCTCAAGTGTCTAATTAAAGTGATCTGTGAAAGCCCTTTGCTTAGAGCTCATGGGATTCTGTGGAAGAAATCCAAACTGGTTCAACCACTATTGAACACTGACTGTAAATCACAGGTTATTAAATGACTGCCTAGACACTGCTTTTAGTGTTGATAACACCCAACCAGTAACCAAAGCTGAAAGAAATCAAGTGTTTTATTCATGTTCTCTTCCTTTACCATTTTGTGAATCTAAACACTTCTCTGCTCCTGGATTGAAAGTTGTTGGCATAGGAGTTTCGTTGTTCTTATATATATAGCAAAGGACTATAACTAGTAACTGGTATATGGTAACTGTTATATTGGTAACTATGAGTGGTATATTGGTAACTGAAATATATAAACATGAAATATATTTATTAATTGGGAGAGGCATAGTACATTCAAATAAATGTAAGCTTTCCTTAAATCCCTTAACCTAAAGGGATTGCTGCTAAATGTGAATGTTGTTTAACTTCAGTGCCTCTTCAGTTTTAGTTTTCCTTTAGCAAATCAAAAAAATTCCCGTTAGTTCCAAACCTTCCCAGTTAGTTTCAGTTAAGACAGAGCTTTTCTCGTGTGGGAAATTGCAGTGTGTATGTAGATATCTTGACATCAAAGGTTTAACAAGCTGCTGTCACCTCTGTTAATCCTGCTTTGCTACAGAAGTCAGGTATGAAAGTCAGGAGGAACCAAGAGAGAAGACAGCTCACATAACTGTTTCAGAGAGAGCAGACTTGTATTGGCTCTTAAAAAAAGTCATAGATAAAGCCAGGTCTGAATAGGAGGTTACTGAAGACCAGAGACCCTTTTTTTTCTTGAGCTGTTGTGTACCATTTTGAATCTGAGCTCCCGGGTGTGCATTTTTAGATGTGTTCTGCTTGTGATTTCAAAATTTTGAAACTGCCTTCAGTGAAATGAGTGGTAATGCTTCCCAAACATGCAGATATGTTTAAAGAAGGCAAATAGTCATTTTATGTTGGAAGATGAATCACACAGGCTTTAAATACAATAGTTAGGTAGGTGAACCATTGTTTAAGATTGTCTTTGAGAAAATGTGTATTTCAAGCACAAAAAAAGATGACAAAGAAGAAGGGACAGGCCATTTAGCAAGAGCATAAAAGATCCAGAACYTAATGAAGGAGGGGAAAGGGATTGGGGAGAAGACAGAAAGAAGACAGAGGAAGAAGGAGATATACAAATGTTGGACACAATGAAAAGGCAACAACAAAGCACAGGTTTGAGACTGGCTGGAAGGCTTGCAGCTGTATCAGTGAATTTTTGTGAGGATGGACAAAAGGAAGATAAAGAAGCTTTTTCACTAATTGAGTTTAATGGCTGCTCATTCTCCAAACACTTTCTTGTGAGCACAGGCCTAAAGAGGTCCTATATTACACTTAACCTTGTCAGTCTCTGAAATCTCTGGTTATTGCACCTTGTATTGTAGGTAAGATGTCAAATGATCATTTTGCAGTTTCTGAGGAGATGCAAATAAGAGAGAGCTGTCTTAAACAGAGTAGAAGCAGAGCAAATAGTAATCTCATTCCCCTACGTGAGTCACGGTGTTGGGCCAAATTTGTCTGACCTATCATATCCAAACATAGGAAGGGGGCAAATTGTCTGGGGCAGCTCCCAGAAAACATACAAAATAGTAAAGAAAGACCTGCACAATTTTGAATTCTAACTTAAGTGATGACACTCCTGTTTGAAGCCATCTGTGGCAGAAGAGGTGTCCCCAAAGCCTATTTGTATTTCCAAGAATATGATTATTGCTGTCATTACTTCAGTCAGCCCTAAACTGCCAAATCTGTAATAGACGTTGGCCATAGAAGAAGATGGCTAAGGCAACAAAAATGTATTTCTTAAATTTTGTGGAGAAGTGAACAAGAGACTCCTTCTTGAATGACAGACTGGCAGAGGAGGTCTGAACTAGCCGTTCCCAAAAGTCAGTGTCCTTAAGGGCAGGTGACGCTGGCAAGAGGCTATGTTTGCTTTGCTACGTGAGGCCATTATGTTCTTCTCTCTTGGATTTAAAACAAATTGAGTGTTTGTCTGAACAGGGCTACTGCAGCTGCTGGTTCCCTGAAGGGAATGACTATATTTAATAAATCGATTTTTGTTCATTTCGCACTCCAATAATAAAAGTCTCTGTTCCCTGTTTTTCATTTATTGGTTTTCTGAAGCCTCTAAATTTTTATTTGGAAATGATTAAGTCTTAATTTGAAGTTGGTTCCCAGCTCACAATTGGGATTTTCTTCTGGCTATATTGAGTCCATCCATCCTTTAACTGCTAACATGGAGGCCTAAATTAGAATTCAGCTCTAGATCTTCAGCAACTTAAATTGCAAACTATTCCTGACAAGGCCTGTTACCTTGCCCTATGTACAGCATCATCAACAACAATGACACCTGTTAGAAGTGTATATAACTATATAATGTTTCTCATGCTGTTTGATGGCTGACTAAAGTCTCATTATATCAAACAAAAATTAAGTACTGAGTCTATAAACTATTGCTTTTAAAAAAGAATCAGCTTACTTTGGCTTGTGTCAAAATTAGTGACTTGTTTAAAGTCTTCATGTTGCCTTTCTCACATAATCTTATATCTGTGCATGATACCTGGTCACCACAATGTTAATGAGATCTGTACTTAAGTACACATTACTCTGCTTAAGTACACATTAATTCATATTTTGACTCACTGATGTTCCCTCATGGGACTAGAATATGACATATTTTTAAAGTATATATTGAAAAGTTTGGTTCTTGAGGGTGACAGAGAGAAAAAGATGCTATTTCCAATCTGTGAATGCCTGAAAATGAGCCCACTTCCAAATCTAACCTCATTTTCTTTCTCAGCAAGGATTAATGGAAGTTAAAGCAAGTTTTTCTATTTTGTTCTACAAAATATTTTTGACTACATGTACTATAAACTCCTGAAGAGATTACTGCAGTGACACAAGCTATCAGAACATGTATCTCAGGTGTTAGGATTCCAGGAAACAGTTACAATTAAAAACACTAATTCAGGGACTAGCTTCAGRGTGACAGTTCAGTCTGTTTAATTGAAAGAAACAAGTCAATACTAAAAGTGCAATAAGCAAAAGCCATGGGACACTGAGAAAGGGGGCAAAATTGATTGTTACTGTACCATACACATTGCTGTAATTAAGTGATTTGTCAGATCTTTGTCACTTAACCTCTCTTYATAGGTGCATAGATATCCATAGCAGCACTGTTGCTTATTAAAAAATTATGATCTTAATCAATGCAGAACTATTCTTTTATAATTTTAATAATCTTATATGAGCTAGATATAATAAGAACTAAAGCAAATTCTAACCAGAAACACTAAATTTTAGCTGAGAGAACTGCAGATCTGAGAGAACTGCCCTGTGAGCAGGTCTTTAGCAGGGCTAATCTGTCAAGCAAACGGACTTTCCCCAATTTGTAACCTGTTCAAAAATATATGAATGGGGCATATTTAGCTTTATTTTGCCAAAACACTAGATGGGTATAACGTAACATTTATATAAAAGATACTATCAGAAGACCTTGAACCAGATGCTGACTATTTACTCAGTTTCTGTGGAGGTGAAATTCTCATTCATTTAAGTAAGATTCTCAATTAAGCAATTCTTGAATACTTTTCTTTGCACATGCAGACATTTAATTTGAGGTTTGAGAGAGACAGAAAAAGTTGCTATTTCCAATCTGTGAATGCCTGAAAATGAGCCCACTTCCAAATCTAACCTCATGTTGCTTGATTTATACAATTATAAAGGTTAACAAGTATAGTAGCTCATTGCTTTGATGCTTATAGTTGTTTATCACTTTCAAAAAATCACTCTTAAGATTTTTCTTCCCAAAATAATGAAGTTCTGTGATTAAAAAATTGTGGAGTGAAGAGATAAGGGAAAGTAAACAGCAAATGTTTGCTGTTCATGAGAAGTCTGTGCTGATAAAGCAATATACTCCTTATCTATTCATTTAAAAGATCAAATGAAGTACTCGGGTTACTTTTCTGTTTTGGTTAAGCAAGGTCAAATAACCTTCACCTCTGTACTCTCACCTTAGAATTTTTGAATGATTGTGATAAATTGGTTGTTGATAGAGATCAATCTTACTGAAACTATAGTTTGAAATCTTTCTAAATAAATATAGAAAATTTTGTCACTACTGCTTTCAGTGAACTCAAATGAAAAAAAAGAAACAATTATTGTGTAAATATCTGGAACATAAGACTACCCCAAAATTGAATTGACTGTGATCACATTTAAGGCCCCCACTCAAAAACATAAAATACAAAATTTTAAAATTTCCAGTGAATTTCTTAGCATTATTGAAAATAAGATGGTAAATATTATTAGTCAATACCTATTCAGAGTTCTGTCTAGCAATGTGCTGTTGTATATAGGCAATGTTTGAATTCATTTGAATAACTCATCAGAATAAGAGTAAGACTCGGGAATGTATCCAGACAAAGGATTTACTTGCTGCAGTGCTATGTGTTGCACCATTTAAGTTTTATGCACCTGCTCTCAACCCAGTCCAAAATAAGTTAGGCAGTAGGCCTCCTTATTTGATGCATAGACAGAATTGGATGGTCCTAATCACTTGAACACTATAAAGGGCTTTCATGCACCTAGTTTTAAATGAGTCTGGAATTAAATGAAAACTGGAGTTAAACCAGTCCTAGTGAGAAAGATTGCTACATGAATTTAGGAATATTTTTCTTCCTTTCATTGTCCCAAGTCAATAGCTTATAAACTATATAGCACCTTCAGTTATTTATTTGGCTTTCTTTTTTCTCTTACCTTCTATTTTAAGAGCTTAATTCTTTATCTTGTACAGCATGACTTCCATTGCATACCTAAGGGAAGAACTTGACTTACAGAACACAGATTAAAAAATAATATGTCAAGCATAAAAGAGGGATCAGGCCTATGTCACATGTCACCTTTGGAATGTGGTTTATAAATCAGGTGCAGCTCATAAGCTCAGTACCCTACCTGACTTTTTTTCAATGTCAGTTTTGATCACCTACATGTTAGTTTGAAATCTCGGTCATGAGGTGAACCATACTGAACTGATCAAGAGCATTTTAGCACCCATCTCACACTTTCTGTACTATTTCCAGACGAAAAATCACATAAGGTCTTTCAAGAAGTGCTTTAGTGTACAATCATTTCCTACAGCATTTTTTTTCTTTTCAGTCTTTTGATTTATCAGATACTAAATGAAAGTGTCAGATAAGATTAAATTAAAATTAAATTTTTCACAGTACTTTTATTCACCTCTGCCACTTGGTGCTTCCAAATGCTTTCCTAAGTCTGCTTTTTGTTTCCCCAGTCAAGAAGTTGCATTCCAATGAGTTGTTAAATTCCAGTTACAATCAGTTCTAACTTCATTTATTTCTGTATTTCTTAGCTAATTCTTGAGCTTTACTTGACCTCCAGCTTCATATTTTTGTTTCAAATGCAGTTGTCAGCACCAATTCTGACATATGGGTGAAAGCTACTCTTTTTTTGGACTCAGGTCTTCATCTCTTTTGTTTAGCTCCCTATACGTGCTCTACCATCAGCATCAATGTACTATGACAAAATGCAAACTACTTAGTTTTCTCTTGAGCTCTTTTCCACCCCTCTTCCTTCTTTAGGCACAATAACTGTTATACTCATCCTCTGAAGCTGTCATCTCAGAATTATGCGTGGACATCTCCCCTTTTGTTACATTCACATAGAAATTAGTACCAAGTCATGTAACTTCCTTTATAAACAGGTCTGTGACTCCTCTGATAGAGTCAATTCCTACTGCCAAAAGTGCTGGTTAGCAGTCAGTTGAATTCCCACTGTAGTGTATCCACTATTTTGCTCATTACCATGCTACTTGGTCTCCAACTATACGAAATATCTGCAACCATACTGTTATTTCTTGAAACTTATTGATTCCTGACAACCACTACATATTGAATACAAACTTCCTGCCAGCTAAAATCCTTATTTCTCATCTTAATATTAAAATAATTTTACCTCATCGTTTTTCTTTAAGACAAAAGAACATTCCATGCAGTTTGATACAACTTAGTTTCAAGCCTTTGACGATGGATGCATTATCAATCTTAGGGAAAATTCAGCCATTCTAGTTTTAAGCATTATTTGTGTTGTCCATATAAAATTAACACTATATTTCTGATAGCTGAGACTTTTCTGAGTATGTATTACTTACAGCAGCATCCATCAACTGACAGTTTCAAGAAACTGAGCTGTAGAATATTTCATTATATTATCTTAAATTGTCTGTTCTGACCAACATTGATTTTAATTTTTACAGCCAGTGTAGGGTAATAGAAAAATGCCATTATTTTATTTTATTATTTTAAGAAACTTTTTTAGTCAACCTGACAATCTAATAAAATAACTCTTACTCAACATCTCATCAAAATTGGCCAGCCCTGAAATTGCAGGAGTAGCTCTTTGGTCTCCAGGACATAGGTTTGGCAGTCAAGGTTTGACTTCTGTTTTAGTTCTGGTATAAATTGTGTTGTGATCCTGTGATCCTTTGTACTTTTTTCTCTATCTGTAAAATCAGGATAAGCATATGCTATTTTTGTAAAATGTCAGTGATCTACAGATGGAAAGCAGTGTTTAAAAGCTTGGCCACTATTAGTCAGATTGTGTATACCCTAACATTTATTATTTTATATTCTACCTCGTACTCTACACTCAAAACAACAGCAATGTCTGCCCTGTCTAGAAGTAATATTTGCAGGACAGTAGAAATCTCACAACCTTTCTACTTGTTTTCCTTGGAGATGGGGGTAGAAGTTCACTGCTAAAGCAAGAGTACAGGCTGGAGAGCAGAATGTGCTGGAAGTGAAGGAAATGTGCTCCGTGATCAGCTGCTTCCCAAAGATCCCAGGAGACATTGGCACAGTGTAGGTCATGGAGCTCCAGTAAGATTTCACAATACAGAGTGGAAGTTGTACAAATCACTGTCTGTTGACAGTAATTACGCTTTTCTTTGCAACAGGTTTGCCTGTGAGGGAAAGCTGAGTGAAGAATGGCTAATTCCAACTCCTTTTCTCACTTGTGTATTAGAGTCCATAAAGCATGCAGCTGAGCACCCTACCTTTATTTTTGGCCTCAACAAGCAAATGTGGGTACAGGCTCTCTTCTTCCTTGTGCTACTTGGTAGGTAGAGCATAGAGACATAAATAGCCACAATGTGTTAATGTCTTTTATGCTACAGATCACTTCACTTTTGGGTTTTTTTGACCTTTCTGCATTTTTTCTGGAATGGAGTGGTGCAGATATTAGTCAGTCAACAAAACATCGCCACTGAGTTATGAAATGACGTTATTTATTTATGTATTGATTCGCACTATTATTTAATTGCTGAAAATGAGTCCGGTTTTCCTTGACAAGGTGATTGGACAGAATCTGTTTGTGACAAATTCTAACAGTACCTAGCTCAACAGAGCTACATTTTCTTAAATATATCGTTAAAAAATTCTTTACATTCAAGAACTGTGAGTTCTCTGCTACAATTTCTTAAAACATTTTCTTCAAGCAATCCCAGAGACAGGGTAGAAAGCATTGTTCTACTGTCTCCCTGGAACTAGGAAAGCGGGTTACAGCCAGCTTTACTAACCCATCAGATGTAATCCAGGAGCTCATATACAAGACTCTATTAATAAAAAATGGAGTAAAACAACTTCCAAGCCCCAGTATCCATTTGAAAATTTGTAGCATGATTGCTTTTAAAGCTATGACTCAGTGGCCCTCACATAAGCATTTAGTGCCACTAGGTATCCTAAGATATCCTGCCTAGCCTTCAGCTGCCACTCCGGATGGCACTGGTTTCCCATAAGCCCATAATCATAATCTAACAGCACTGTGGAGATGTCTCAGATGTCTTAGGGCATTTCAGATGGAACTAGACACCTCTAAGTGTCTAGCAGAATCAAGTCCCAAGTATTTTTCTTTACGAAAAACATTTCTAATTTTAAAAGGAAGAAGGAAGTGCTGTACTCTAGTTTCTAGCACAGTGATATATTTGGCTTTATGCCAGTCACATTCAGATAATATAGCTGGAGCCAAACCCCAGAAAGGGCAAAGAAAATGCTTCTTTAGACTTTTAGACTTTTCTTTTAGACTTTAGCGTGGTGTAGATCAGGTTTGCCTCACTGAGTTCTAGTTTCTCTTAAGCAGTTCTATCTTTAAACTTTGCTAAAATGAAGCTCTAATTTTCATTCAAAATTGTAATGAATAATAAAAATCTATTATTGTGAATTAAATTATTTAAGCAGAAAGACGATATATTTATGCTAGTAGAGTATCATACGATATCTTTAATATACAGAGGCTTACACTGCATCAGCAGTAAGTTCTCTGATATTTCATAGAGCTTTTCATCTGAATGTCATCAAGTTGCTGTCATGTCTAGAAATTGCAGGACAGCTTCATCCCTCTTGTGTTTTCGTATTGTCCTAGAAGAATATGTATGGATGTATGTATACACATATACATTTGGGAGCACTGAATATGTGTTTGCTTTTGGTGTATTTTTAAAAGAGAACTGGATATAACTGTTTTAAATGACAGTTTTGAATTGTTCTTTCCAGTCAATAAGTGCACCAATTTGATGTGAAGTAGTTCAGCAGTTTAGGTACTGATTAGACCCCTTGATGTCAGAATGGCTAATGCTTGAAAGTTAGCAGACTTAAGTGCTTGGGTGAGTTCAGTCCCAAATTCTTTCATTCATGTGCAGAGAAACCAACTGAAACAAAATAAAGTTATATGAAAGTATTAATGCTTAATTTGACACTGAAAGAGTGGGATGTTTAATTTTAAGACCTGGAACTTTAAAAATATTTGTAGCTTTAAAAAGCTTAATAAAAATCAAGAAGCAAGATTGAAATAAACTTCCTATGAGTAAATATCAAAACAGAAAAGAAAAGCCCATTTCTGTTGGAATTAAATATGTCTTGGACTCTTCTGCTTGCAGTTAACCTGTTTATAATGGAGGCATAAAGCTCTCAAGGCATAAAAGGCTAATGGTAATTTCTATTGCAAATTGTCTGATTTGTAGATCTGAAGAGGTGTTTTTTCTTTTTCTTAATCATATCTTAAGTTATATCACCAATACTTTTTTAATTCATAATTTGTATTTTGTGGAGAATGTGGGAATTGAGTTGTCTGACAGTGTTACTAAAATGTTTGGGAATGCCTTGTCATTGCAAAACCAGATTTGTCTGGAGTTTGCTTACAGAAATCCTGCTGGTCTATTTAAGAAAATCATTGTTCTAGAACTAAATGCGCCAGATAAGGTGCATAAAATGGTATGAAACACCTTTTTTTTTGTTCAGAACTTACTTTTGTTGTGCTTACTAAGGTACTGAAAGCTCACTTTGAACAAAATGCCAGCTTCTGCCCATGATGACACTGCTGTGATTGTGCCCACTGTCCTCCTGTTGTGCTTCTTCAGTAGAATATTTCAGGAGAGTGTCTAAGTCAAAAGACACAACTTGTCAGTGCTTTTCCCATTTTATGATAATCAAAGATTCGTTTCCTGTCAAGCTCTCTATAAAATGTACAGAATGGCTGTTATGTGTACCAGACAACAGTAGTTCTTTGTGATTTAATTAGCGCTTAACTCCCCATCACATAATGTTTTAGCCATTAAGGATGAACCACCAGATGAGTTTCTGTATTAGCATTTAAAAATTCCACAAAGTGCAGAACAGAGTATATGGTTAGTAGAAATTAGTGATGACATGGTATTAAGATAAGTATAGAAGTCTAGAGACTTGCTGCTCTCCAAAAAGAGTAAGATTCATGTCATGAATATGCTTATGTATTCAGAAAAATGTTAATAAAGTACAAAACATTTTTTAATCAAAAACAGGTCCATATTTCAGATTCAGATTTGAATTTGGATATGGACATCCTTTAAGTTCAGGAAAGTTTGTGTCAAGATGTATGGGAATGATTACTGTGAGATTCTTAAATTGTAAATACTACTGAATATATTTATTAGGAGATTAGAGGTATCCGCAGACAAGTCATTCAGTGTAGTATATGATCATACCCTAAATTTACCTATCAAATTTCTTTCAATGAAATCTTCAGTGTTGCTTCTGGATGCAAAGAAAAACTGTCCTTAGTGCGAGTTCTGTAATCAGTAATTTTTGATAAGTTAATATAGATGAAACACTAAGAAAGGTTGTGAAAACTTGAGCTGTCCAGCGGAGTGTAGAATGTGACCTTGTCCTCACCTTAAAATGACATGTTAAAGAAAATGTCACTGATGGTTTACTGGAGAAGGAAATGTTTTCCATTCTTTCAGATCCGTATGGCAGCCATTTGGCAGAACATAAAACAAATTATGATCAGAAGTAGCTTTGTAAAATCTACTTGCTCCCTTCTCAAACTGGTCTTTTAATCTGTTTAGAAACAGACACAGGCACTGGTTAAAACATTTCCTATAGCAAATCTTGAAAAAACAGTTTTATGTGTTTGTTACTCCAGTTTAAGCCATGAAATACTGGCCCTCTATCATTTTTTTCTGAATATTCAAAGCAACTGCTAAAAATGATGGAAAAGCAAAACTTTGTGGAAAAAGATTTTATTAATTTTTAACAATCATCACTTATTTGTTTCCGAGTCATGGTGGTGATGGTTTGAGGATTGCTTTTTGAGTACATTCCTCACACAGATATTGACTGCAATGAAAGACACAAGTTAACACATGGGATGCATGGACTGGCAATATCATTACTGCAGTGCGCAGCAGTAGGCAGACAGGAGTAGCGAGTGCTGCAGAATAGCAAGTGTTCCGCTGTGCAGAAATGACAAGCAAATCTCTTCCTGTTGCATGAACGCTATGCCTTAATACTTTGAAATTCTGTGACATGTGCCATAAGTTTTGATTTTTGCAAACACTCCAGTTATTTATATTTATGCAATAAAAAATTCCAACATTTTTATTGTACTCTTGTTTGTAGTAAAATAGCCTAATTTAATCTATGTCATTTGTTTCAGAGTTAGAGCATGTGGGTGATAGATTTGGCTGCTCATTTTCATTTGTTTTGAAATGGCAGCAAGTGTGGGTTGGCTAGCTGATGTTTCAAGCCCAAATCCCTAAGAAAAAATGCACTTTTCCTGTTCACTTCAAGATTGCTGGCATTCTGTTTCAAGCAGCTTTATTGAGTCAGGAAAATCCCTATGAATTAGCTCTCCCTAAACTGTTTTTTTGTTCCTATTTATCATTACACATATTATACATARTTTAGGCAGTTCTGTTTCTTAGCAGTACTGGCAAAGCCACATATGATTATTTAATTCTTTGCAAATGCACTCCAGTAACCTTTTTCAGTCTCTCTCTGTTACAGTTTATCATGCATCAGTCACAATAATATCTAGGTGCTTCTTAGAATACAACCCATTGTGCATTGTCTGGGTCAGCAGACCAGATTTTTTTGCAGGTTACAGCAATGTGAGAAGTTATCTAGGATCCAGGTGTGGCTCTGACTTCTTATTCCAGGCTAGAACAGCTTAGGGTCTGCTCTAACATTCATGAAGGTAAATCTCAGGGATATCTTTTGCCATGAGTCCTGGCACAGCTTTTTGACAGTCTCCAGTGCCAAATCTACAAAACTGGAAGTGTAAGCAGGCAACAAGTTTACTGTTTCTTTGGAAAATTAAGGCAAAATAATGCAGTTCGCTAAAGCAAACTATTATCTTGAATGTCTTAATCTCCCTGTTACACATTTTGCATTGAGTTGAATTGCAAATTAGGAACCATTAAAGATCCTAGAACTAGGATTGTTCTCATTTTTTGCTGGTTCAGGAAGGGAATGTCTGTTCAAATTCTAAAGCAGTGGAAAAAAAAAGATAATGTTAACTTGAATTTTAAAAAGAGACTCAAGGTATCTTTGTAAATATCAGTAATGTTTTAGAATAAAACGAGCAGTAAACTCAAAATCTCCCCTTTTTGTGTACAGAAAAAAACAACAAAAACAAACCATCCTTGAAATGCTGCTTTATGAGCAAGTCAGATATTTTCAGAATGTGATTAAAGAAATCTAGCATGCTAGAAACCCTTTTACTTTATACTGGAGTAAAAAGTCGGAATGACTGAAAAATACCAGATATTCACAAGTGCCTTAATATAGTGTAGGACTGTTTATACAGTCCCAGCTGCTTTGTTATTTATTCATGGTTTCCAAAAGTTAATAACATCTTTGTGCTTTTCATATTTTTAGAAGCTGTATTGTGCAACAGATCATGGTATTGTGCAATAAAATTAGAACTCAATAGATGAGTAATGAGTTCAATACAGTGTCTTAGAAATGATGGCACAAATTAATATGTGTGCATTTCTATTGAGCAAACAGTACTTTGTGTATGAAGAACTGGTGTGTACATATACATACATGTATATATTATTTTATGTGATAACATTACCAAAACACCCTCCCTTCTCTTCTTCTCCTATTTCTAAACATTTTCAGTAAATGCTAAATTTTGGCATGTTAATCCAACAGACTTTTCAAAAATCACTAATAAAATACTAATCTTTTGGGAGAAAAAAATTAATTCACAGTCAACAAAAGAAGTCAGAATATTCACAGCCAGGTAGAGCGGTATGGAACTGGCCAGAGCAGAATATCATTGTTGGAGAAAATTAATTGATAACACAAATATGTTTCCAAAGCATTATTTTGTTCTAAGGTTATGGAAATATTTCAAATCCAAAACAGATGTAACTGATGCTAAATCAATTTCTGTACATCCTTGATTTCCAGCAATTTGGAAAGTGCTTCATTTCTGCTTTATGAAAATGAAAATCAGTCCAAGAACAGAGAGCCAATCATCTTAAATGTCTTTACCTCATATAGCATAATTTCTGAGCTGTTTACTGTTTCTGACCTATAATACAAACATTATTTGAAAGGACATTAACATGAAATGGTGTTATTGCAAATTATCTGTTAGAAATTGCAGCTTATTGATAAAGAGAACTAAAAGGAAGGTCAAAGCTCTATCAGATTGAAAGAATCTAGTCTTAATACACTTTTCAGTATATTGGTTTGCTTTCAAAATGATACAATTATAACAAATTGATATATCTAGCTATATTGATCTGTTACCGACATTATTCATTTGGTTGTTTTATTTAATTCAGTGTATTTTCTTTTGTTGTGTTCTCATCGGCATAAGATAGGGACATGCACACACGGTAATACTACAAATTATAATCCGTCCTGGATAGACTGTTCCTCCACTGATAAAAATTTATGCATCTTTAAATTTCACYTGTAGATAGTCTAACCAGCAACAATGTAGGCTGATTCATATCTCACATCCATAACCACGCAACATTTTTCTGTTAAGCTGCTTTCTCATAGACAAAAGCTTCATATTTAGTGTTTTGTGTGTGCAACTATGGGATTTTATTTCTCTATATAGCAATATTAAATAAAAATGATTGTTACAAGTATTTCATTGCAGAACATATCAGTACAAGCAAGTGCAATGAAAGGAGATGATGAATTAACATTCCAGACTAGCTTCTAAATCACTATAACTTTGCTCAATTCTTTTTTTTTTTTTTTTGATCACATTAGTTGATTTCCTGGGATTAAAAATGATGCCTTCCAAGCTATAAAAACTATCGTTGTATACGGAAGAAATAGGCAGATCTAAAACGCATAGAATTATMTAAACTGAATACCTACATGGGTATAGGCAATCTGTGAATTTTGAGTGTACAGTTTCCCACAAAATAAACCATCCAGAGTACTTTCTGAATAAAAATATCAAAACAGAATGTCAGTGTGGAGATTGAATTGGGAAAAACTGCATATGTAAAGGAGTATTTATAATATGTGGAATCTTTTAATTTGAGCATTTGAATGTTTTTATCTTCGTGTGAAGTCAGTTAAGTGAGTTACATTATGTGAAATAGCATTCAATTATAATTCAATATCTCTAGATACCTTAGTATAAAATAACGAATATTCATTACCGTAATGAGTAAACACCAAGATACTTCACGTATGTCATATGTATGTCATATACTAAACAGCAGATAACTGCTAATTTGAGAGTTTTACTTAACTGTATTATATTTTCTGYATTAGACTGTTATGCATTCTAAACTCTTAACACATTGAAAGAAAGCAGTAAGTGCAAGCATGTGGAAGAGTTTGTTTTTAGAAATTCAGTCACTCAAAGTACATATATGCATGTTTTGGGAACTTACTTTCCTTAAAAGTCTGTTTCAATAAATGCATAATCAGAGAAGAATCTGGATATAAATCTACGTATTTCATCATGTTTATGGCTACTATCTGAAGTAAGAACATGCTGCATTTCATGGTGTTTTTGGATGTGTTGCTTAATACAGAGGCCGTTGAAAGTTGATTCCTAACTGATCCAATGTGTTAATTACAAGGTTAGAGGGCAAGTGGTGAATGAGCCGAACAGTTTACTAGAAGTTATTTTAGGGCACCTATATGTCTGGATGAGAGCTCCTGGACAGAAACATGTTTGCATGTTCTGTGTCACACAGATAGAGAAGATGAGCTTAATATCTCTAAACGTTTGGATGTCCACATCATAACCAGTCAGGTGAAGCTCTTTTCATAGCCAATGGCAATCTAGTCAACATAGTCAATGGAATCTGGTGTCCACTTTGTTTTGCCTTAGGTTGACGTCTATATTTGGCCAGGTGAATTACACCTTAAAATACCTGTTTCTTTCCATGGAATACAAAGGAAGTTGTGGTTAACTAGTACAGATGTTGATGTCTATGCTGTAGATGTCTGTAATTCAGGGAAAAAATCCCATGCAATGAGTCTAGGATGTCCCAAGCTGGAAGTTTACTACATATGTGCAAACCCATTAACTCAGCAGAGTCTCTACAAAACCTTTATGGTTTAGATGTCTGGTACATGTGCTGTCCATCCGCTCTGGGCATTTTCAGTATCTCATACCAAGCCCACAGGACTTACTGCATGTGCACAATCTATTGCCATGGCATATGTCAGGTCCATTACATCCAAGATGCAAAAGGCCCCAGATATGGGCCACTCAGATTGTCTGCACATGCATAATTTGTCTGGGATTTCTTGATATGCTGCAAATGTTATTCCACCTGAATTGTTGGCCATCTGGAAATCCTGAATAAATGTCCATGCTTTCATGTTCTTCTCAGGTGAGATTACTAAAAAGAGAATATATCTGGGGAAACTCAAACTTGTGTTAGCTTTCATACACTTCCTGAAGAGCCTGCCAAATGCACAGATTTCAATTGCCCTCCAATTTCTATCAGTAGGAATTTCTGATAATGCAATATGAATATAATGTCATGCATGTAACAAGAAATAGAAGGGAAGGATTCATCTGATGGAAATGTAGACATAAGCCCTTAAAACTACTTGTTTGCATTAGTTAGAAGAACAGCTGAAGCTGAAAAACCTTGGAGACCTTCTTAGAATTTCTTGGCAGAGACAGCATGGTTGACTGGATTTAGTAAAACACAGTGCATCACAGTCACCTATAAAATTGTTGTTAGCATTAGAAAATCACCAGCTATCTGGTTGGGCATAATGTGCAATAAGCTATAGAGTAAGAATGTAAAAATTAGCATTTGAAATATTTTCTTGAAAGAGCCAAATATCTGCTACATCATCAATATTCAAGATCAGAAGAGAGAGATGGAAACTTTCAAGGTGTGAACTCAAGAGTGTAAAAACTAGTTGAGCACAAACAAAATAATCTGTTCAACTGAAATATAAGTGAACAAACAAGCAGTACAAACCCCTCATTTAACTCAGATATCAAGGGATAATACAATAGAGCTTTAGATATAATTTACAGCCCTGATTAAAAATGATTATGTGCATCATCTTAGAAGATATGCAGACTATGAGAGATAGAAAGAGCTTAGCTGTATCTAAAAAGGAAAGAAAAGGATACAAGAAAGAAGTTTCCTGTTTTCTTATTTACAGACCCTATTTTTGCAACTTCAGATGCTCTTTGCAGAAAGGCAAATGAATGCAGGTATATAAAGCACACAGGTAGTGCATACAAAGAAGTTCTGATTAAAATCCAGATTGTCCAAATACCCTATCCATATATTTTACAGTGATCGCTTCCAAATAATAAATTTGACAACTAAATGCTTAGAATTAATCCTTGGATTTAAAAAAAGTCTCCCTTTCTTTCTGTCTGCCTTCAATGGATTTGCATGGCTATGTAACGAAAATGAACAAGAACAGATTTGAATAAATGAATGAGGAAAGAATAGTTGTCAGTAAATGGAAAGTTAGAAATAACCTGACTGAAAAGAATCATGGTCTAGGAAACATAGTTAAACACATGTTTTTGCTTCAGATGATTTATATGTTGAACAGACTAGGTGGATTATTGATAATCTAACTCCATGCCTCTATGCATTCTCAGTTGTCCTGTGGGAGGCCTCACTGACTGTGTTTAACATGCCAGGCACATGCAGTATTCCTTTTCTCCCAGTTTTTCCAAATCAGATGCCTGACTGGAACATCCTATGACATCTTTAGGATCTACATGCTCTAATTTCTCAGGGAAAACAGAACATACGCCTGTCTCGTGTAGAGGAAAGAGCATGCACAGGTCTTCTCCCAGAAGTGGAGAAGCACTTTTGGGTTCCAGAGTTCTCCTGTGAAAAGCAAACTATCCAAAATGAGTAGAGGTTATGGCTATAATCCTCATAAAGATAGAAGGTGTTAGTTATTATTGTCATTACCTCATAGAATCCTCAGAGTCAGATCTTAGGGATAAAAACATCTGGGTCTTCTATATGAAAGCATAAGTGAATGAATCTAGCTGAGCAATTTGTTAAGTGAAATTGTGGCAGTAACAAAGAAAATAAAGGGGATACACTACTTCTCTGCTGTATAATACCCAGAATGTCCAAAAGTTCTCTTCCAGTTTTTCCTGTGAAATCAATGCTGAAAGAAAGAGAAATTCATAACAGCTGCAGAGTAATTTGTATGCCAGCTTTCACAATGTATCTTGAGATAAGGGTATGTCAGGCACCAGTATTAAAGAGCTTGTAGCAGAAAAGGTCCTTTATCATCTACTGTCATTTTTCAGTGTAACACAAGGTGGATAGGACAGGAGAGGATGACTGAAGAGAGGTCATTTACAATTTAAAAATCAAAAAGGAGTTAGATGTCTAAGATTTTCCTTCTGAATACTGGTTGAAGTTGTTTTGGGCAAAATATGCATTCAGTGCAACATTTAGTTTGTTACTTTGGAGAAACCTTTGAATTTTTGTGAAAATGAAGGAAAATGCTGCACACAGCACAAATGATGAGGAAATGTAGATGTCAGTGAGCAACCCAGATTTATCTGTCAGTTTCCTACCTCTCTGTAATGCTATGTTAAATCCAAGATCAGTCCCATCCTCTGATAAATCCAAGATCTTGGAAGACTGGAATGTGGACCAACATCCAAATCTTGCAGATCTAGTCCCTGTTCATAGTAACCTGCTCTTTTCATGATACATACTTCACTCTGACTCTCATCAACGCAGTTGTTGAATATCATCAAGATGATGTTAAGAAACCCAAACACTGGATGCTATGGACTTACAGTTTAATATTAATGTATCCATTTGTATCCCAATCCAAAAGTCTGCTTTACAKAAACAACATATGTCTTAAAAGTTTCAGGAGAATGCTTTAGTCAGATGTTCCACTCATAGTTTATGCAACTTAATCCTAAATTTCTTTATTAGTTCTTTCTAGCAAGATAATATTGTACCTTAAGTATATGCACAGAGACACACATACACACGCACACAACACATACATACATGATAAATGTATCAGGAAAAATACTGAAAATTAATTGAAAATCAAGTAATAAGGAATGTTCAGAATGTTCTAAGAAATCAAAGAAAGTAAGAAGAGCCCAATATTTGTCTTTTTAATTCATTTTTACTTCATGGAAMATATATGTACATGATGTTATTGGGAAACACTGTCCTAGAAGAAATTTCTGGACAGCGGATGCAACATACCAGCATAGAAGCATCAGGGTACTTCAGGAGAAGTTTATAGTTTTCCAGGTAAGGTCTGGAGAAAGGCCTTGCTAGTCTGTACAGGCAAATATGGCTAGATTTGAACACTGTTATAAAGGATGAAGCATTTAGTCCTTACATGGATTTTTCAGTTTAGCTATAGACCTCAGAGGAAGGGAGTATCCAGGCGTGAATACCAGCAAAAATAATTGTCTAATGTGTAAACTGAATGTTTACAGCACTTAACATTCGTGTCTCTAAGAAGATCTTATTGAGCAGTTCAAATCAACTACTAACATTCCTTGTTACTATGAAAGCCAGAGGAAGACTAGAAAGAAATGTACTGTTTCTTTTTAATTAATCTTGATGAGCACCAGTTTGAAATTCAACATTAAGAGTCATGTCTTCTACTGTCATTATGCCATTATCTAGATGGAACATAAAATTGCTATTCTGCCAACATCCGTAACATGACACATGGCTAACTTTTAAACAAAGGTCCCATTGCAAGTGTTTGTTGTGAAACACATATTATTGAAATAATCCAATTGACAAAATACTTTAAATTGTATCCTTCTCTAATACCTTTTCTAGGAAACGTAGAAGAGTGAAATAAAAAACAGTACTGGATTTTGTAATTTCTAAAAGTTGTCTTGTGCTTCTTTGTGACCTTTTCCTCTATTCTGAGTGCCTAGCAAGCATATTTGCTTTTCCAAACATGAAACCTAGGCTGGGGCAGTGTTCCAAATATATCTGTAATTAAAAAAGAAGTATGTAATCTCTGTACCACCTTTCCTCCCTTTCCCTTTTCCCCTACCTTCTTCAGGTCCCATCCTTACTTTGTAGAATGGACCCAGGTAAAGTTCACCCTCACCAAAAACTCTGGATCAGAGTGTCAGAGTGGCACCCAGTTACAGAATCCCCTCTGTATGTCTGGCAGTCTTTTTATTGTATGGCAAAAAACAGAATTTAGAGAGGATGGTCTTGTGGTTATTCAGAAAATCTAGGCTCTAATTGTTTGTTTTCCCCTGTAGCAATATTTTGTTATCTTAGAGTTAAATCACGGTGCACTTTACTTCTTTCCTTGTAACATATAAATAATATATCTTTTCTCTTATGCTTTGTCTTTTTCTATTCCTTCACGGTAAATTCTGGAAACAATCCTATTTTTTTGTGTGTGCTTTCAGAGTGCCTAGAATGAAAGGTTGCGTTTGGCAGTAGTTTCTAGCAGACATGGCTTATGGCTTTTTGGGAGGGCTCCCTGAAGGTGAGCAGACTCAACCAATGAGGGGATGCTACTCTCAGGAGGACAAAAAAAGATGTAACTAAGACAGAGGACTGAGGAGTGCAGTACTAGTGAATTAGGCTTGCTGTTGCCCCTGAAGAATGATATGAAGGGTTTCTGTTATTGGGAATGAGCCCTCTCCTCAACAACAGCCAAAGCACCCACTGCATTTGGTCCCTTAATATCAATCACAAACCAGTCCGACACTGGCAACAGGAACAGCAAGGCTATGACTCTTGCCATTCCAGCAATCTGCTGCCTAGGTCACTGCTCACTGTGTTACACCTAGAGACAGGCTGTATTTATTATCTTAACATAGTGATTCTGTATTTTTATTGATTTAGCTTCATTAAGAAACTAAATTCTTATATTTATCCAAATGCTTGCATAGACTAAGACGTTTTAAGATTTATTCTATTTTTCTGCCTAGATATCATGACCCTGAATTCTTTTGAGAGTTCATATTCAAACCAGCTCAAATAGGCACACCTGCTCACTAAATCATCAACAGAAAAAAAGACTCAGCTCCTGCAATTTGATTTCTTAACCTCATTGAACTTGCCATAGTTGTTTAGATAGCCACAACATTACCAACTTTTGATTATTTTATATTATTATTTATTAYAGTATAGATGTTTCCAGATTAAACATAATTCAGTTGTGTTTTAGGAAATGATCTGTTAAACTTTTATCTCCTAGTGGTTTCAGTTCACAAGTGCTCATGAATGAATTCAGTTTTTATAGGCTCTCAGTCTCTAAGTTCTAAGTTTTATTTTTTTCAGTTGCATATAAAATTTATATCTATAAGAGAGTTTGGGATTCATGCTCCCACTCCTCCTTCTGCCTCCTGTTTGCATTATGCTCCTTCTGATGTAGAAAACTATTTTCTGCAAAATTAAGCGAAGCTGTCAGTGATGCTCATGAAAAGCAGAAAGTTTTTCTATTTATTAGGTGTGAAAGTAATGACTAATAATGCTAATAGCAGGAGAAAAACAGTCTATGTGTAACAGTTCTTTGTTTGGCCTTTGAGTAAATTTTGGATTTCTTATACATATAACAGTATTTTTTCCAAGGTCTCTTGATCATTATGTTTTCATTTTGGGAGCTAAAATAAAATAAAATTGCATGGTATGAACTTAGAATAGTCCATATACTAAGACTGGATGAATGTGTGTAAGTGTGCTTGCACATATGCACGAATATATAAGATATAATGCTGTTTATACTGTCACAAGTTTTACATGGCGTAAAAAGCACTTCCAAGGCTTATTGAAGTAGTTAGAATGACTTTATTAGGTTGGCTATTAATCATAAAAAATTAGAGGACCAAACAATCTGACTGACTAAAGGTACCATCATTTAAATGCAGGAAGCAATTTCAGCAGAGTTAAAAATCTCACTGTCATGCAAGCAGGAAAGAAGGAGCAGATATGGGGAGCTATAACATGTCACAACACTGTGCTGCCCAGTTCACAAGACAGAATATTTTGTAGCATGTACATATATAGGTATATTTACAGGTGTATATATAGATATATATACGCTTCCTTTCCTGAGAGGAGTAATGAGTCTTTCCTGCCTTTTTTTTTGCTGGCTGTGTTGACACCAGCACAGAGAGAATTAACAGTGTTCTACAGATTTTTTTGATGAGGAATCTTTTAATGCTGCCAAGTCCATAGTCATTTGTGCCTTACAGGCTAGATGAGAAGGATTGTCAAGGAAACAAATAATAATGAGTTACGATAGAAAATGTTACCTTTAGAAAATTGGAGATATAGGAGCCAAAGATTTAGCAGACTAATTTGTAATTGCCGTGGCTTTCACAATAGAACAAAACACTGCATGGATGCCTTAGGTTTTGATGTGCAAGTTTATTTGTAAATGCTTTAATGAATTTTCAAGGAACATTAAAAATGATAAGTGACAAAGAGTATTGTTACATCATGAAGAAAGGAGAACAATCATTTTCTGAAATGTGTTACATCTAACTGCCTGGGTCCTTTCTACATATTTTAAAGATTTTTTAAAGCAATAATGTCATATGAAAAACCTTTTTTTCAGTCCAAACTGGAATGTGATATGATCATATGGAAATTCAGTAGAGGCCATGTGAATTAATATAGTGGGAAAGGAACATATCTTTTATGTACTTATTGATGGGTATTTTCCAGAAGTCCATTAGTTTCCTGGAAAATGTAACTGTTTAATGACATTGAACTTTATGATGTGATTATATCATATGTCAGGATTCAAGTGCTTAACAAAGTAAACAATATAACATTGAYACAAAGGGAACTTTGAAATATCTCCCTCCTTCTTTTACCTGAAAAGTTCCTGCCTAGTAGTATGAGTTTATTTAGTTAAGCATTTCTAGAATAGGATTTTTTTCATTTACTCATAATACTCAGTACTCATAGTAAGAGCCATGTATAGGCTTTTATCGTGAAACAGTCGGACTGTAGCACTGCATCCAGGCCTTGAGACATTGGACAGGAATGAAAAGAGTTCAAGTAACTTGTAAGAAAAAATATTCAAGTAACAAATTAGATAGTCAGCATAATTTTAACTCATGCTTTGCATGTGGAAATGGCTTAGCCCTGGAGAAAAATGCCTTTTTGTTGCTTTTTAWATTAATGAAAATATGTTTGCAGCTGAGATAATAGGCAGTAGGGAATAAAGGTAAATACAGTGCTTCAGGGAGGCACTTGCAGATTTCTTTGAAATTATTAAAAACAAGTAAAGATTTTAACTAAAAAACCCTCATATTCTATCTCTAGACCTCCTTAAATGCAGCTGAAGAAAACAAACACAAATACCATTTCCAYTGCACTGGATCAGAATGTGGGCTATATTTTTCAGTGGGTAGCTAGCATTAAAAAAAGATCCTGAACTGCCAGCAGTATGCAAAGGAAATTTTATCTCCTATGAAAGATAAGAATAAAACCTACATTTCCCCAAAGAGTTGGTTTTAATTGAAGATGCCAGCACTTTTTTGCTTCTTTTCATTTTGCTTCTTAGTGTAGGTTATATACTAAACCCCTGAAAGATTAGGGTTAAAAGGAAAGAAGCCTGGGCTGGAATTATATCTTCTGACCAAAATATACTTCTCTTTTTTTCAATCCATCTGTGAAAAATAACAAAATAGTGCCTGTTTGGTGCATATCAGATTTATTTGCAAAGGTAAAGTGCACAGGTTCAACAAAGGGAATGAATACTGCTGGGAATGCAATACATTCAAATGAGGAGAAAAATTATTACTGAGATACAGAAAAATGTCTACACGAGATTTCCAGTCCTCAGTTCAGTAATATTGTCACCCTTTCTAGAATCTAATAAAAATAAGTCTGCTTTAAAGGAATGGGGACACATAAACACCAATGAGGCCCACATAACTGGGCAGTGTTTTTACATTACCTCAGCAGTCCAAAGGGGAACCCCAGCAAATTTCAGAAATCTGCATTTTCTATCAAGCCCACAAGCTAACTGTGGAAGCTGCAGGAACCTGCATTTTGTTGCCGTCCCGAAGACTTAGGAAAGATGATACAGTAATTGCTTAAAAATACCCATGCATTCAGCCAGCCATTTTAAAGCTGCTGAACCAGCAATCATTATAGCTTTTGTTGCCAATAAAATAGTGATACAACGTCAGTAACTTCACACAGGGCCATAATTTGTCAACTGTCTAACTGTATGAACTGATAGTTTGAAAGCCCTGAGATTTGGAAAGCTCATGGCCCAACCTCTTGTCTGTATGACTTTGGATATATGGGTTTTCAGTTAAAGAAACAGGCAACAGGAAAGGCTCTGGCCTTTTAATCTTTCACTGTGTGCAGGTCCGTATGTAGTGCAAGAGGGAAAGAACACAGAAAGCAGATTCTGGAGTATCAGAAAAGTCAGTGGTCAATTTATTCATTTTCTTCCCATCATTGCAATGGAGGTAGAGATTAGACTTGGTACAGCACTGTGTGGCATGTAATGGTTTTGTCTTTCTCTGATCATTTCTTCCTCTTTTGGCTCCCCCCCTTCACCTGGTGGTATATTAGGAAAAGAACATAGCAAAGAAACCACCAGAAAGTGAGAAAAGGAGAAAGATCCTTCTGAGAACTTCTGTAGGGAATAGTGGTTGTCAAAGTTCATAGAAACAAAAATGTACTGACATCCAACTAGAGTATCATGCTACCAGGTTTCCTCTGTATTTGGGTCTGTTCATGATGGAATTGCTTTGCTGCTGTGCTGTATCATGGGCAACCATGGCTTTTCAGTTTTTCTTTCACCTGAAAGATGGAGTTGGTAGTTTTATGAAGGTGATGTGCCTGTGTAAAGATACTGAATTTTCTCTGCTCACACTCTACTAGCCAAAAAGCCCCTTTACTTTTCTATTTTAAAATAATTAGTCTAGCTCAAAAATGTATTAGTGTTGACATCTCTCCTTAACAATATGGATAGAAACTCAGAATGAACAGCTGTTTGGACAATCTTGGATGAAAGCCTTTCCCTAGGCAAATACACTAGGTGCACAGGCACATGCAAGGCATATTGCTGCCATTATTGATGCCCATCTGTTAGACTGGCATGGTGCCCGCTCAGAGGCTGAGACTAAAGCAAGGTCTTCATGATGTAGACTCTGCCTCCTCTGTGACAGTACTGCCACCTGGGTGCCAAATGTCTTTTCACACTAACTTCCATTTTTATATTAAAACAAAAATAATAGTATTTAATCATGGAGAAAAAATGAATGTAATCCAATGACAAACTTGTTTTACTTTTCAGGTAAACTTGGTGCTTAAATATAATGGCTTTTTATATATATGTGTGTGTGTGTGTATACATATATATTATATACAATATATAAAATCACATTGTTTTCTGTCTTGGCAGGTGATGGCAGTTACTCATTTTTGTGAAGACTGAGAATTTGTCATAAGGCAGGTAAGCAATCTATAAATTTCACTTTAGTATAGGGACAATAGTTCAGAATATTTAGCGGCTACACTTGGAATAAGATTGCTTAGAGAAAAGAGATCCCATTTAAGTACCTGAAGAGAGTGATTCTTTCCACCCCAGGAAATTCTGTGAAAAACACAGGTGCCCGAATGAGAGGTGTTGGTTTCCAAACACTTCTGAAATGTCTGTCCTCTCCTAATATTTCTGGTGAAGTCAATGTCACCAAAAGCCTAGCAGAAATCTTTTATAAGCAATGAATGGAATTCAAGGTAATTCCCACTGCAAGGCATAATCCTCCTACAAGCCATTAAAATAACCTTAACTGTTGTATGCAGCGTTACAGCTGAAGCGTTTCATGTCCTGCCAAAATTCAGCTTATATTTTACACAAAGCATTCTATTGAATTATGTTTTCTTCAATAGTACTATTTATTCTTTTATTTTATTGTGATCTGGTAAATGAGGTACTAAATTCTATGCCATTTACAATAGTATTATATAAAAATAGAGGTGAGCTTAAAATTTGTTGCTGATAAGACCTTAAGTAGTAAAGTGATTGTGTGTTTGGAACACTGGCCTATTGCCAGTTTACTATGGAAATCTCTCTGATGCTAAATAACTTCGGAATATTCTGTTTTTCCTATTTAACTGAGTCTAGGGATTATGTCTTTACATGCACACAAATTTATTAATATTAGAAGAATTTACTCAAGAAGAATACAATAACACAACAATAATAGGGATAAAAATTAATTTTGACGGCTGGCTTTGGAATAGAAAAATTATGAAAAATTTCACTAGGGGGCAACGTTACATAAAATCTGCCACGTTCTTTTTGGCGTGTAAGCAAATACTGAGTTTTACAAAGACGTACTAGTTTTAGTCTTTGGTTATATAAGACTGCAATAATAGCAATTCTCTCTGAAGAGGGAACTTCACGAGTATCAGAAGTATTTGCTTTCTCCTTGACTTCTGATTAGAATTTATCATTGAGACAGAACTGRATATTGATGACTGGACACTGTTTTCTGAACTTTGTCAATGGAAAACATATCTCATAATATCATTGTATAGCCTACAAGCTACTTAGTTTACACAACAGTTTTAACACTCCCAACCTACCTCCTAACTGGACTGTTGGAGCAATTGCAGTGAAGTGAAAAAGTCATTAATATGGGCATATAGGCTTGCTGTATGAAGAACCTTCCAGAGCCCAAAGAAAAAAATTGGGTCATCACTGTAGTTCTTTGCATTGCAATAGAGCTACCTCACAAAATAAAGGCAATGTTGGAATGTGCTGTATGGGTTGTTTGCCAAAAGCTAGTAGAAAGAATATCTCAAAACCTGCAGCAAAAAAAAATTTTAGTTCGGTGTTTCATACCCCTTCAGGGAAGGATAGTTCAGGTAGGTTCAAACAGGAAGGACAGGCCACAGAATTGGTAAGAAAGCCTACTATCCATCCCTGCTCTGTGCCCGAGGATGTTATTTGTGCAGTGGTACGTGTGTGATGGTAAACAAAATAATCCGTAGTTTATTTCATTGAATCTGACAAAGAGGTGTATATAGAACTTCACACTGGGGAGTCAAATTAGTCATGCATTCTTAAACACATGAAGCAGAAGTAAGAAACATTTCATATGTCTGGCTTCATCCAAAATATTTGAACTGTGTCTTGTATTTTGAAGTGGCTACTGCCGTAACTTTTACTTACAAGGTAATAAAATCCATGATACTGTCCTGGACTTAACAAAATGGATTCTAAGTCTAACAGAAGATTTTGGGTTTTGTCAGGTTATTTGCAGCCCATTTTCAAGGGGCTAATGATTATATTCAGTCAGTTGCATTTCTGCATGGAAATTAAATCCTTTTTTGTTTTTCAAAAGTGATGGAGCACTTGGCACAAGGAAAGCAATATCCATCAGCTTATGGTTATCATCTAAAACCATGCTCATACACTTTCAAAAACAGTATTGTAGAAAAACAAACTAATTGAAATCCAGTTACTGTAAAATATAGATGGAATTATATATGAAATTAAACTGGCTTCAGAATGAACTAATTCTAATTCAATACCAAATCATATGAAAAGATAAGATTTTGTGGATATGGACTAATCTGCATATTAATGAGAATCTTATTCATTTACTATATTGCTGTAGCTGACTTCAAGTAATATGAACAATGCAATCTATGCATAAAGCATATGGAGGAAGTTGGGATTGTGGTGTAGCCTGATGACTGTTCATCCAGGTATCTAGCAAAATGAAGTCTGCTTTCATTTGCCTCTAAGGGGACTGAATTTCTGCTAATTTGGAGCAGCAGTAATTTATGTGTTTTGAACAGTTATTTTGCTGACTGCAAGGATAAGTACTCCTCTCCAACCTATTGTAAACTTGCTTACAGGACTGAGTCAAATAATTCAAATTAAATAGCAAATTAGTTAAATAAAAATAACAGTTGTCTTATAAAATATAACATTTAATATTTACTTTTATAAACTTCCAATTTCTGGAATTAAACAGCACCATTTGAGAACTTTCCCAACCACATACGTTGCTCAAATTAGGCTAACAGAAATGAGGCTGAATAGGACAGTACCACAGCTACTTTTGGCAGAATAAAAAGTGAACTCTGGAAGAACTCCAGACTCAAAAAATATTAGCTCTCAAATAGATGTGGGAAACACAACTTTCTGCCCTCTCCAGGCATGACCAGATAGAGAGTTTATGCAATACTGCTTTGTTTGATGCATGTGACTTTAGATGTCCTGAAATAGTGTGGCAGGAAATGTTTATTTACAGAACTGTTGGCCACTCTTCGATATGAATATTTTAAATAGCTATTTCCTATTGAGGTACAGAGGTACAGTTCATAAGTTAATAATTAGGTTTCAAAGTACCCGAATAGATTTCCCTGTTTTTGACAGATAACTCATTTGGTTACACCTCTACACTGCTTTGTAGCCAAGATAATCATTTTCACTTTCTTGAAATGTTGTTTCATCACCTGTCTTTATCAGGAGTGGCAGAAGGAATCTAGGGTCTGCACAAAAAAAATAAGGAACATCAGATTTGTAACTAGATGTCAGGAGCATGCTAAGTCCTGAATTATCCTTGGTACTCCTAGTACTGATAATTTTAAATAAGCCTGTGCTGCCTGTGCTGACAGCAGTTTTCATCATCTACTACTAACTTCAGGTGTGACTTTTCAGGGTAAAACAGTTCATGGCAATGGGTGTTGTTCACTTCCSAGAATGAAATAAAAATTACAGTTTAAGTGTTTTTACAGTATGCTTTTCCTGAAATAAGGTGGAAGTTTCATCTTATTCAGCATGCAGTAAAATAAGGCCTTTTGCCTTATATTCTCCTTATTATTTTCTTTCCACAAGTTTCTCCTTTATCTCCCTACACACACATACAACATTCACCCCCACAAGTCACCTATCTGAAACTAACTTTTACGTAAAGCTTGCTTGGAGTCTAGCTGTGTTAGAGACTGTCTCTATTTCTGCAGCAGCTGGAATTAATGAGGACATTATGTCATCTGAAAAATGAGACTTTTAGAAAGTAGGACAGGGCATTCTCAGTGCATGTAATTTATATTCAATCTAACTGTTATATGTGGATACTCTAGTTGTTTATATATACATAAATGATCTGTTTGGAAAGGACATTTACCTTTGTCAAATCATGTTTTCAGAAAACTCATTGAAAATGGAAATAAATAAATTCCATTTTCAATGACAGGGATTCAAAGGCTTTTATATAACAAGTAGATTATTTTAATATATATTTTTGGCTATACTGAAAATCAGAACCAACAGAATTGTCCAGAAAGCACATAGAGTTTCAACAAAATCAGTCAATGTTTTAAAGAAAATCAAGATAAATATAAGAAATAAGTCTCAGTCAAATACTTTGCAGAAATGCCTTTTCTGTGTTTCCCAGGATGAACGTTGAAGTAATTGTAGCCGAAAAATGTTATATACAAATTCATAATAACAAAATGTAGAAAGTTAGAATCCAGAACTATCAGAATCTACAGTATCTGCTATATTAATTTATCTTAAATTCAACTTTTTTACAATAAAGGGAAGTAAAATGGAAAGGAATAAGTAAAATTGGAATGATCTCTATAATGATGATAAGCTTAGTTGAAAGAAGAGAACTATGAATAAAAGGGAAAATATAAGAAGAAGTAATGTTGAACATAGAGGAAACTAGAGTATCTTTTCTTTTATTCATTTTTTGGGCCTGCAGGTGGTGTAAGTGCTTTATATAACTTTTACTTTTTATATAACTTTTGGAATTCTTAAACAATGGCTATCTTTCTTTTTTTTACCAATATTTTATCCAACTATACTGCATGTTTGGTGAGTTTGTATTTGTTATCTGGTAGAATACCTCCTTTACTGGGGGATAAATGAGAGATGAGTTCACTTCAGACTGTTTGAAGAGGCTCATGACAATGCAGGTTTTAGACTATATACTAATATACTGTATACTAATTTACTAATACTTAAAATAAATTGTATTAATTTATTTATAGAGTTATTTGTGGAAAAAAATAATGAGGTACTAGAATATAACAATGGATGTTTTCATAATATGAGAAAAAATTACCCACACCACCTCTTTGTTTGAAAGGATATATAKGCTTGAGCTATCACATGTAGCTGTAGCAACTACTGGTTGTTCAGTACAAGAAAATGAAAAAAATACAGCAGACAAATTATCTTTGCTAGTCAAATATGTTATCAAGATAACAATATGTTAAAGTAGTGTGTAGTTTGAAAGTTCTTCTACACCTTGATGGTTTTCACATATGCATTTTATTCTTGTTTGTTATCTACAGTTAGCTAGGACTCTGCTGCATCAAAGCAGTTGAGAATCTGAACTAAATTTTGTTAGATCCTTTCAGGACTATGTCTGCAACTATAGCAATGATGAGACCATCAGGTATAATCTGATGAAATTACCATTTGTACTTAGAACAACAGATTACRTGACAGGACTCTGATTCTTATAAGGCTTCATAAACATATATAACCTTTTACTCCCACAAAACTCTTATTTGTGTGGCTAGGTTTTTGTGGAGTGAGGGCTCAGATTCGCTTTCAGTTCTGGGAGCTTCCCTCAAAATCCTTCTAGGTTTTTGCAAATTTTCAAAGAACAAGAAAACTTCGAAAGTAAGGGAGGTTTCAGCCACAGTAATGACTAAATCCAAAATGAAAATCTTGGGCACAAATGTCTGTCCGTCCTGAAGACCATGAGGGCGCCGGGTGGGCTGGCTGCTCCCCGGGGCAGGAGCCGGGAGCTGGGCACTCGCACGGCCACCGCGCCGCGCCGTGCCTCGCCATCAGCGCCTGTCCCACCGCCCCCAGCGAGGCAGCAGTGTGGGCCCAGATCTGCTGGCCGGCATCGACCAGGAGCCCAGAGCGTCAGGCGGGTCTGCGGTGGTGAGGCAGGGCCGAGCTCAAGCCTTGCCGTCGGGAGGAGGCCTGGTGAGGGTTGCCAGGGCCGCGCAGGACCCCGCGAGGGCCGTGCAGGGCTGCGGGGCCAGGGCGGTGGTCGCCCGCAGGTCGCGACCGGGATCAGCGTCGCGAGRGAGGGGGGACTGAGGGCTCCAGGCTGGGCTGAAACGGGGGCTGGGCCCGGGCAGGGCCGGGAGGCCCAGGAGAGGCAGGTCAGCACCAGTACGGCCTCCTGGTGCATTCAGGGCCCGGAGCTTACGTCAAAGGACCTTTCTTCAAATAACCGCTTTGTGCCTCTGCTTGATGGGCAACCAGGCTATCTGGTAATAGTTTATGCTTACCGCTTGTTTCTTAGTGAAGGAGCTGCTTCTTCATCTACCAATATAAATAGTAATATTATTCATAATTTTTTTTTATTTTCAAAAGATGACTGTGTGTGTAATAAACTTCAGATGTTCACTTGTAGGTTCATACAAAATGAAGCAAAATGGAAATTGCACTGCCTTTAAACTGAAAAAACAGATCATTAAATGAGCACTAAGTACCCAACTTCTGGGCTGCTTCATGTTGAGGTAGATGAATGAAGTGCTACAATTTTCTTTTTTGCAAGCAGTAGCAAAGGCAGTGGCTACAATAAAGAGTTAAAGCTAAAAGTTGTGTTACTTCCATCACGCCTACTTATCAAAACACTGCCATTCTCATAAAGCTTCCTAAAACTTTTTTTCACTGTGAAGTCCTTTGTCACCTTCTTATTCAAGTGTCTGAGATACTTTCTTACCAACTATATTTTCCTGATCAAATTCAAATCAGACTGAATTCTTAAGTACCAGTACCAGCAAAGCTCTCAAGGTGTATATACCAGCAAAGTGCAGTGGCATGAAGAGATATGGAGCATCTCTGTGAAGCAGTTTGAGAAGAATAATCATCTCTTACTGCCTATTGAAACTGCCAAATACATATGCGCGGTTTCTGTTAGATTATACCAAGCCTTTTTCCTGTAAATTCCATTTGTAAATAGCACAGTAAACATGCAGCATTTGTACGAAACCTTGTAATACTAGATAGGAGGATTACTGTGACTTATTTATATTGGAAAGTCAAAGAATCACTGCTGTTTGTGTAATGAATCAATTAGTGTCATAAACATCACTTTACATCTGAGATTAGATTGCTACAGTATCCTTGATTCAGTTATGTTATGATTAGCACCCATTTGTGAAAGAGAAATAATTTGCTTCAAAGAACATAGAAGTCCTTTTCTGAGTTTGATTGAAGTACACCACCTTTTATAATTATTCCCCATATGGTACTAAAATCCACTTAAAATATACTTCATTGTCATGAAAGCTTTTGTTCTCATCATCTACAAGAAGTGGAAAAGAAATTTAGCATATCAAGAGTTTGTTGCTGTTATTTGAAGGGAAAATGGGTTTATACTTAGTTTAACAGAAGCATAAATTTGCTGTGAAAAGTGCTTTACTAGCGCAGTGATAAGAGAATACGAATTGTATTTCCACGTTCCGTAGTGCGAGGGAAACCTAATATAAAAAAAACTTTGGGCTAGGATAATTATTGAAAGTTTTGCTGCTGCTAGGCAGGGTTTCAGCCATGAATGAAAAAGGTAAGAAGCATCACTACATTTTAACTTTGTGAGAAATTTTTTTCTGAAAGAGTTGCATTTAGAGAGAGTACTTTGATGATCTAGAAGACAGGGAAAAACTTACTGGTAACTAGAAGGGAGTACATATCCATCATTAGTATGCTGAAACTATTTGGAATTGTTGCTGCTTGTTACTGTTTTATTTAGGACATTTCCTCAAGAGACCTGTATATTTTACTTGAGAAATACTTGAGTCATTGTCTTAGGAAAACACATCCATACCTATGAATCAGCACAGAAAGCTTTTTTTCACTGGAACTAAAAAATTTAGAAGCACTGCATGTAAAAAGGAGTTTCATTATTTTTCTTTTTGGAAAGCGGAATATGGAATACGTTTGATTCCTAAATTATTTTTTAAAAAGAAAAAATCCCCTGGTAGTTTTTCCTCTGTAACATTTTGTCTGTTTCTAATATTCACAGCCCATTGCTTTTTGCTAAGTGATAATCTGCTAAGTAAATATAAAACACAACTCATCTTTCATTTTGCCAGCTAAGTGCTAGCAATTAAATAAGAATTATAATCACTCCATGGAGTATAAACCATAACCTAGCACGTTAGTGTGATGTTATGAAAAATAGATGACTTTGTGATAATCAGGGGACATCAGTGAGTAAGAAATCATGCATGATCTCTCAAACAAAAACCTTATGCCTGAAAGCAATTTATCCTTTATAACTAGTGGATTGTTTTTCAAAGAAGCTATGATGCCAATGGACTGTAGGCTGTTCTACAGATTAAAAGTCTAGCTAGCTGTGTGTAAGCAGTTGAATATAAATTTAAATATAAAACCCCAGTTTTGCAAGTATTGTATTATATCTTGCATACAGAATCCTCCCAACTCTTTAGTATATTTTACAAAATTATATGTATGCATTGGATTTTGTTATCAATAGTCTACCCTTAAGTATGCTCAGAGGTAGATTTTGTATATCAAATGCTCCTGTATCTACTTTGCACTGGCAAATAAGTGTCATAGGTGCAACTGCATGCAGATTTCTGAGTTAAGTGAAAATTTGTCTGCAATGCAATTATTTATAAAATAGTATATTTGATTTTCACTGTGGCTCAAAGATCTGTTGATAGTGACTCAAACTGAGAGGAAAATATTTCATAAACTGTAGATTAAGAATTGTTATTATAACTATACCTTTTGGTCCAGTTTTTAAATTGGGGCAATTAAAGGCTTGATCTAAAACCCATGGAAGTCAATAATTCATTCCTTCATTTTGACTGTTTAGTTTCCTCAATACAGTTGATGAGAGACTTCTGTCAAAGCTCTTTAAAACAGTAAATAGTTTAAACTGACTGTTTAGTACAATGAATATAGTTCTAGTCAAAGTAAGGCAGTGGAAGGAATTCTGAAACTGTAAGGATACTTAGTTTATTTATTTCTAAATATTCTATGTTAGAAGAGGTAATTTTGTTTTATTTTTTTTCTGAAGAGTACTTTCTTGTATATTTTTGCATAGCAACTGTATTCTCTAAATAAAATGTTAAGCAAAATGGTTAAAATAGCAAAAAATGAAACATAGTGTGCCAGATTCCAGGTGCATATTAGGGGTTCTTTTCTCAGACGTCAGAATTTTGCAATGGTGTTAGTATTCTTGAGCGGTGATATCTGCCAGATATCAACTCACTAAACAGACATAGTCATACCTAAGCTGGGTGCTTGTCGTAAGATGTCTGACTGTGACTCGGGCTTTTTTTTCTTGGATGAATGAAATGTTTTTACTTTGACACTAAATTAAAGGGTTTTATTTTGCGTTTTGTGATGAATATCAAGAAAATTTTTATGAAACCATTTTCCTTTATAGATTTTAAATGAGCTGGAAATCCATTCTTTACTGAGTTTTTACAGCAACTTGCAGTAAAGGAATTCTAATAGATGGAAAAGAATGATTTTCCTTTGCAGAAATGATGAGCTTTTCTACCTTGTTCACGTTACTGTTCTATCAGTCTCTTTCCTTCCTGTTTTAGGTAATTTTACTAGTGTTCACTTACCTGCCATTTTCCCAACAGTTTAGTTAGGTTTTTTTACTCTCTAGCAGAATGTTAACCTGATCCAAAGATTTCAGTTAAAAAAGCCCTATTTAGTATTTTCTTACTTTTTACCAGGTTTTTCTTAATCTTGGTTCACTATAAATAATATAATATTGTGAACTTCTCAAGATGAAGTCCCATGGCCCCAAACTCCCCTGGGTTCATTTGTCATACTCTGTTTCTTATTATAGCAGGGGGATTCTCTCAGTTCAAGATAGAAAACATAGGGGGAAAAAAAATTAATGTTTGCCAAATGGAAAACAATTAAAAAATCTGATAATGTTATAAATTTAAAACTCCAAATGTACTAAATAATAGGCCATTAGAACAAAACCATTTTTTCATGTTAAAGTATTAGATGCTGCTTCAATATCCATTTAGCCAGTTACCAAAATAATGAAAAGATGCATTCCAATAGTCTGAACAGATAAGAGAATTCTTGTCCTGCATATTTCTCTGAGTAAAGAGTATGAAAGCTTTTGTGCTTCTGGAGGAAAGTTGCTTTTGTATGGATTTTAGCAGCTTTGAATCTTCTGGCATAATGTAGGTATTGTTACATGATAAAGTAATATAACTGTTTAACACTATCAAAGTTTGCTTACTGCATTGAGATACATATTGGGATACACCATGTTTTCTAAATTATGGCAAAATTGTTGTTTAAATATCAAAACATTAGTGTTATGTAACATGTATAATGGAAAAAATTGCGTGTTACAAAAGTAGTGCCTGTCTTACTGGCTATGTTGACTTTTTCCTCCCTTTTTTAATTAAATACCTATTTCTTCAAAATCAACAATTTTCCTTTCAGAAATTAATGCATTTCATTTTGATTAGAGCAACACAAATATACACATTTTAGTTTATTAAACTAAAGTGAAATTTATTATTTCCACAGATATTTTGTTTACTTAAACTGAATGAGCTATGGGAATTGTCATTCTCTACCTGTTGCTAACATTTTTCTCTGTGTATTGAGCTCTGGGATAGATTGCCCTAAAAAGGAAACATTTCAAAATATTAGACATTTGGATATTCAGATCTGGTAAGTTCTGATACAGTTTATCATAGCAAAACCTTTTGATCACAGACACACAAAACTCCTCTAAAAAAAGCATCAGCATATTTTCACAACTATGTCATTGATCTCCTAAAGCTCACCTCACATATTTTAATCTCTACATCAGTTTCCTGTGTTGCATGTATGATATGCTCCCTACTAGCAAGATCCTGATCCAGAAAAAATGAGTATATGTTTAATAAAGGTTCATGAGAAAACCTGTTGAACTCAATAGGAGTCTAAATGAGCACTTAACTAAAAAGAACATGTAAAAAATGGAGAAATACATATTTTGACCTACTTTTTGCAGAAGCAAGTATGAACACCCAGCTGATGAAAATTTAGAGCAAACTAAGAGTAGATCATATTTTCCACTGCCTTGTATCTTACATAGCTATTTACATGTTTACAGAGAGCTTGTAACATGATCAGAATAGCAGTGCTTTGCATTCAGTTCRCACAGGGAAAAATTGTTACAAAATATGCAAGGTGGAGACAATCTGATCCAATATAACTGGATCAGATAAATTTAGATCTAAAACACTCTATACTTATTTTCTCCTAAAAAAACATGTAGAATATATTCACTATAAGCATATTCAGAAACTGAAACACATCTCTGAGATACAAATAGAATTTACACCAATTGCTATATTCAGTATCCTTCCTAACTTGTGAAAGGTAATATATTTCATTTAAATTTTGTTTTCCAAAATTTTTTATGAGTTCCCTGCAAAGAAAAAACTTCAGAAATGCTGTTGGTGCTGAACAGTGTTATCAAGTCTTTAAAGAGATGTCAAAGCCAGAGCAACAGTTAACTGTTTGTCTCTGACCTTGGCACAAGGAAGGAATTAAAGTGCATATTTATCACTACATGTAAAAAGTATGCACTGCAGTTTGAAAGCTGGTAAAAGGAAGGGTTTCTGCCAAAAAAGCACTGATAGTTATAGCAGTACATGGCACAGATCCCAAGGTTAAAGCACCAGATGTGAGTTATATAACTTGTGAGGAAAGATGTTTAGTGTGACCACTGCACAGCCAGTACAAAGTAATACTTGAAAAAATCATGTGTTGTTAAAATAGGAGACTGTGAAGTGATAACATTAAGTTTTTATATTTTGCTGGAGAACATTTATTTCAATTTGTGGTGGTCTGAAATGAATAAAATTGATACAAATCTCTGCTTTGGGGCATAATGTCATACAGCTCTTCAATACAGGAGAGCACAGAGCTGATTTTTTTGTAACTTGTATGCTACTTGTCTGAAGTGTAGGGAAACATATTTTCAGTTAGCCAAGAACCAACCATTACTAGAATTGTGAGATAAACTATAACTAGAGAAAACTTCTGCCAAGCAAACCATTCCCTGTAATCCCAGTCTTAGAAGGAGCCAAGAAATAAACAAAGTTAAAGAAGTAAAAAAATAGTTTATTAAGGATGAAATCAATATTTTGTGAAAAATGAAGAAAAAAGCCATCAACCATTTGACTACATTCACTTATCTGACTTCTCACCCACTTCTGTCTTACCTTTGTTATTCACTAGCCTCTATTGCTACATTGTATTTTAGGACTTTCTAAACCAAATGAAAGGAGGCAAATTTCTTCACCATCTGTCTTCTAAAGAAACTAGATAATGAACTGTTAGGCTGCTGCCCAGAAGGAACTTGGTTTCACACAACAATACAGTGAAAGCCTAACTAGTAAGCTCTATAATGGAAGCCTATGGAGTATTTAAATAGAAATATTAAAACATTTTAGGGACTATCCAGGTGAGGAATGCAGTTATGTATAACTTGAGAGGTACAATTGATTATCAGTCAGAGAACCTTTAAATGGCTTTATTAGCTCTGAATATTGTATTTCTTTACTTATCTACAGTATACACAATTTTAAAATTAAACAGAACACAGTTACACTGAACATGTATTATACACATGAGAAAAACTGTGTATTTCYGCAGCAACTTTCAAGCACCACCAGGCATATTAGGAATTACATTTCCTTAATTCCCTACCAATACTTTGGTTGGAAGTCAACATCAATGGGTATAATGAAGAGCCACACAATGTTTTAAAAAACAGAAACAATCTCAAAAGTTTTTAAGTAGTTGGGATGCCCAAAAATATTTTGGAAATGCCACTAGGCACCTACTGCCTAAAATACAAAGGGAAAAACTGAGTTTGGAAGGTTAGTTCTGGTACTTTCTAACTCCATATTCTTTCACCATGTGGTTTTCAGTGCACATGTGAGCCATTTCTTGGGCATTAGAAAAAAGTTTTCAGTGTTGCAGGAATTCAATGAAGCTTGGCTTCAGAACGCTGATGCTCACCAGGGAGTCATCTTACCATTAGTTTCTGTTACATTTAGTTTCCTGTGTCTCCTGTACCTGCCCTCAGGTCCTCCAATATGTCTAGCCTTTTCGCTACTTCCTTGTGATATATTCAATTCTGTACAGTTACTTCCATCAGATTTCAGTAGCTCTGCCTCCTTCCGCATTCTCTTTTTTTAGCTGTCCAGTAAAATAAAAAACTACATGTTCAACAGTTAGTCCAGAGCTGCATGTATACTGATTAGCAGGAACTATTTAGCCAAGCACAATATCACCAGATAGCCTCCCTCTATTTTTTTTTTCCCAGCAGATCAGTGATAGGGCCTCTATCCTCTATCAGTGATTGTGTTTCACAAAATATGTAGGAACATGAGACCACTTCCTCTCTGAAAAATTTGTTGGACATTGACTAGTTGGTTAAAAAGATGTTAGACRGATAATGCAACTGTATAACCTTAGTTTTCTTGGGAAACTAGGCAATAATAGGAATTCCATTGTCTAGCTGGCAACATTTAATTTCATTGCACAAGAGATCCAGCACTAGAGAGAGAAGAGAAGTTGTGATAAGGTGATGACAGATTCCTGGGTGTATGCCTATATTTAGCAAGTTGTATTCTGTAGCCTGTGGGTTCCATAAATACTAGTAGTCATTTGAGGAATGCGTAAGATTCAGGAAAACTGGCTGTATATGCCCACTTTGTAGTCATCAGACTGTTTATTCTGGTCTTGATCATCTTTCCTTCCATGTCATTTCCTTCCGTTTTCTTCCATGGTCTTAATCCTTTGAACTTGCTATTCTAATCCCTCTGTTTCCCATTACAATCTTTTATCCCYTGATATTACCAGTTTAATATCTCAAGTCATTTTTTTCAGTCTTTTTGCTCAATCTTCCCATCCCAGCTCTTCCTTTAATTTCTCTTAAATGACAATAATGTCTGTCCTCACTGCCTTTTAGTCACATGTATGTGCTTGAGCTCGTTCTTCCGTGTCTGTTGCCACTTTCTTAACTCCTTGTTACGGTGAATTTGCCTAGCTAGCCTCAACTTCCCATCCTGCTCACAGATTCCTTGTTAAATATTTCTCCCTTTTCCACTGTGTCCTTCACATCTTTAAGCAACCAATTGTCATCCAACTCAAATCTTTTCTCCCAGTCTGTAAAAAACTTGAAATAAGATTTTTAATGGGGTGGGTTTGGGTTACCTAAATAATATACAGAGCTGCTGTTCCTGCCTGTAGAATTTGTCCAAATAATCTGAAAAACTTTAAAACAAGTTAATGAAACTTCTTCAGATTTTCAAGAAAGAATGAAATATAACATGTTGTGCTGCTAGCTCATACATCATGGATTAGGGGCAAAGCCAGCAACAGAGAACCTAGACTCCTCTCCCAGTCACCTAATTCATATTGTCTACACTCTTCCAGACCCAACCTAACAGTATACCTCTCTTCCTGTTAAACAGCAGTGGTCCTATGTCATAGGAGAAGTTTATAATAAGGCAAACTTATTACAGTAAAATTCACTTATTTATTGCTATCATTGAAAGATGTTTTAGAAGGCAAAGAATGCTATTAACATTGGACTTATGGCTGATGCTTTCAGTGCTCCCCAACTGAAGTCAGTTTTCCAGAAATTAACTAAATTTCACATAGCAAATATTTATAGTGAAACAGTGCAAAGTCACAGATGCTACATTGTTAGTATTTCACAGCACAATTATTAGCCTAATGGATTTTATGTGCTGGAAAAATGTACTTAGTGTCAAACAAAACATAAAATGAGATGATTTTACAATTTGTACATGAACGACTGCCAGCAATAGCTTTTTGGAAGTTACCATCAAAAGAAAATCATTTTTCATATTCAATGCAAGATTCATAAGTACATGAACTTTAATCACTTAGCATTATCATAAGCTGTTGGCCAGGCTAGAGAAGAACAATATTGTGCTGATTACATGGTCAGGCCATTTATTAAAGTGCTAGTAGTGTTCAATAACACCCTTCCAATAAACTCATTTAGTAGAAATCAAATGCCTGAACTACTATTGTGACCCAAGACTTCTTCCTCCGAGGTCCCTTACATGCAACAGCAATGCTCCAATAACACTGGATTTGAGTATTTATATGTGATTATCAGACAACCATAAGATCCCCAGTAAATTCTAAGAAAAAATCTCTTTCTACAGGGATTATACTTGGAACAGGGCAGGCTAATCAGTCCTTGTGAACCTTGAAAGTACAGAGCACTTTATTACAGTTACATAGACACTTGCAGTTTTCAGCTCAGGAACCATTTAAAGAGTAATATCTCTTTTAGTAATGTATGACAAAAAAATAAATCTGTAGAAAAACAAAGAAGTGAATGGCTAAATTTGTCTTTCTATTCATATTGAGATCAACCTGAGTAAAATGTAATGCAGAAAGAGCATCAAAGTGGTTCTTCAACTGCAACATCTGATAGGTTTTTATTTTGCCACTGTGGATTTATGTTCACTAAGGACAAAACAGGATCCTACGGTACAACTATATGTTTCCTCTCTGATTTTAGAACCATTCTTTACATTGTTAGGCTGACTGCCTCTAAGAGTGAAATCTAAAGCACAGATAGCCTTTAGATGTGTCATGTACAATGCACAGATAGAGGATACAGGAAGTACTGTTCAAAACAGAGATAATCATATAAATTGGGAGTCACATAAACATGTTGAAGAGTATTCTGAAATCCTTTTCCTTTTCTGGAGTTTCGGTGCATGAACCTGAATGCACACCCTAGATCTCATTCACAAGCATAAACACCCGTAAGAAAGAACTCTTTAAAAATATATTGCTGCTGCTGGTTCCCTTATTTGTTTATAATAGTCTAGAGCTAATGCTGTATGTAGCCTGGAAATCGAAGAACAAGAACCTGTCCACTATTTCCTGCTCTGGTTAAGATCTCCCACAACTCTTAGGGACTGAGTCTTAGTATCTAAGTCTTAGTGACTAAGACTTGGTGACTAAGACACCAGGTTGTTGTCTRCTCTACTGTATGGTAGAATCATTCTCTTCCTCTCCTACTGAAGCGTGCAAAAAAAACAAAAAACAAACAAACAAAAAAAAGCATTGTAAAGAGAAGTATTGGAAGAAAAATGATTCTGAAATCCAGTGACTGGGTACTGAGGTGGATGAGGATGTCTTGGTCTTTGTGTCGTGCTGCCGGGGTAAGTGCTCAAAACATTATATTGTTAATTAAGATTTATTTCTGTGATCAATTTAGACCATAATAGGAAGAATGTACAACTATGTTTTCACTGGAGCCTGATCAGGCATCACCAGAAACATACATCACTCCACCTACTTGCTGCGTCACGGATAGGCTCAAGTGTGGTAAAAGTGTCTAGATACTCACTCAGTATCTCGATAGTAGGGCATTCTAGTCTACATTTTTGGACATAGATTTTAGATGCCAAAATCCCTTCTCAGATGTGGCCCCAGAACTGTTACCACATGTGATTGAAGTCATCCACAACTGGCAATCAAACAGCTGAATAAATTGTCCTAATCTAAAATGATCTGGTTAAACTACTGTGAAGCTTTCCTCCACATTTCTGTGGATAGAGAAGGCTTCTGTAGCCTGCTATCACTTTTGCCAAATGCTTTCAGTTGTTCATTACTGAATGAAAGCTGCCAAAAAATGCTTCTTTAGCTCTTCAGTAGGCTTTTAAAGTTCACATTACTTTTTATTGTAGTTCATTGCATTTCATTGTGTTCACCATATGGCTATTTAAAATTCATAACCAGTCTGTTTAGCACAGTGTCAAACAGTGTCTAATACTGGACCTACTGGACCATGTAAAACTGGGTTGCATTTACTAAATATATTTATTTGAAGTACACTGTATTATTCATGGGAATTGAAAAGCATCTTTTACTGAATCACAAAAAAAAGATATTCTCCATTTTGATATTCACACACATTTCTTCACTCTTCATGAATGACGTGAAACAAAACCAAAAAGGTGCTTATGATTATTAATACCTGCTAAAAATTCAGCAAAGTATGCTTATAATGGTACCATTTTCTAGAAGAAAACATGCAGATGAATAACATATGGATCTGTTAAATCATACCAAAACCAATTTACTTCAAATTAGTCTCATTTCCTTCTAACCAAATTCTTTTTGTGTTAGTAGTTTCCTTAAGAAATGCTCAGCCACCTAAACAATCGACCATATCACAGACATTAAGTTTTCAATCTGTTGTATAATTCTGAAACATATGATTCTATTCTGCATTCCTTAAATTTGATAATGTCCTTCACAATGCTGTGGAGTAATTTATGTCTCACTGCCCAAAGAATTCAGACTGTATGACTTAAAGTTGTTCGGTAAGATTCTGACTGTATTTATTGCTTTATTTATTTTGCATATAGGCATAAGTCATTATTTTAAAAAGCATTTAATGATTTTAGATGCATGCATTTTTTGGTACCAACTTGAGAGACTTTCACTGGGCATGAATCCAGAAAGCAGTGAAGAAAACAGCCTGTTGGAGATGATTCAACTGCTGTCCAAAAACCAAGACAATCACAGTCAGCCAAGTTCCTGGCATGGATAAATTTTCAGCTTCTTTTACAAACTTATTGTAGGTGTACTAGACATGAACAGCTGATCAGAAACCATGAGATTTTTTTCAGAGAAAGGTGAATAACAAAATACTACCAAAATTAGAAGTTTTTACTTTTCTTTATTCTCTCTCTGATCATTGGATCAGAGGGATCTTTAATAAGGGATCTTATTAAAATAAGGGATCTTTAAAAGGGATCTTTAATAAGACATAGAAATATTCTTGATACATTGTACAGGTTTGGTTCAAATTCCCTGTGAATTTCTGTGTGATTTTAACATGGCTGTACAGGAAGCCCCATCCTAATGATAATAATTCTAAAAGGTGAAATTGTAACAATTTTAAAAGGTCCAGGTCCAGGTGACTGAGAGAAAAGCAATAGCAGCAGTGGTACAGCTAAAGGAAGAAAAATATGAAATGATACAGAAGTCTCTGCTTAGGCTTTTAGATGTGCTGGCTTGAAAGGAGAAGAGTTTTGTTGCTTTTTTTTTGATATTTTTTATTGACACAATGTACAACAGCAATTATAATCCATTCTTAATAGAGCTTTGTGAAAGTGAAAATAAATGAGGCTATATTCCTTCAATACATGTTGGCATTCATTGGAGTTGCCAATAACATCAAAATATTTTTTACACAATTTTTTCATTTTCAAGAACATTGAGCATTAAACTGAGCTGAGCTCACTCTTACATTTCTGAGCTGCCTTCAGAAATCTTTCCACGTCTGACTACTTTGTATCTTGTAATATGGTCCAGAAGTATTTAAATTAACTTACAAGTGGCAAGCTAAGATTTCAACTGTTACATAACATTCTTTGCTTTAAGACATTTTCAAATGGTCAGGGTCCTGGGTGCACTCATAGGCCTTAATGGCCTTCACCAGCCTCACCTGGGACCCACACCCTCTGCCCCTTGGCCCAGGAGTTCCATTTCAGCTCAGCTCTGAGCCTTCAACCCTCGTCTAAGCTRCTTGCCAGGGTGCCACATAGGCTGGTGGTTTCCTGGACTATCTGTAACAGCAGAGGAGGGCATCCCTAGCCAGGGCCTTTCCCACCACCCCTGCAAGGGAGCAGGGCAGGCTGGGGATGAGGGGCAGCCCCCAGCCCAGAGCATCAGGCAAGTCTGGTGGTGATGAAGCAGGTCTCACATCAAGCTGGGAAGTCCATCTGCTGTTCAGGATCTGGATCAGGCTTGGTGAGGGTAACTGGGGTCCAGCACAGCCCTGCGATGGCCAGAGAGGGCTGTGGTGATGGGGCTGGGCAGTTGGCCCCCCAGTCGGGGTCAGTAAGGCCTGATGGTGCTCTCAGGGACCTGATGAATTAGAAAAGAGAGGTAGTCACATCCCAGTTAACTGGTAACACTCTGGATCCCTCACCCACTGACGGGCGAGTGAAGAGTTAACAGGACTGAAGTTTGTCAATTGATATGCAGAAGAACTGATAGCACAAGAGCTGACCTGCGCAAAGCTGCTGAACAGAGGACTTAACAGGACTAAAGTCGTCTGCCAACCGATATGCGCAAGGATTGATATGTATAAGGCTGCGGAATGGCAGCATTAACAAGACTGAAGAGGTCTGCCACCTGGAATCCGCACGGACCCCCGGGGAGGGAAGAAGCAATACGGAGGTGCTGTGGTCTTGCCTCGCTAGCAGGGTCCTCCCGAGCAGACAAACAGTCCTGTGATTGCGAAACTCGCAAAAAGTCAGCAAAAGCAGTGTTTGCCCAGAGCCCCAGCCGTATAAAAAGAGACTTGGGAGCTAGGAGAGTTTGAGCAGGGACGGGAACGTGACCTGAYCATCCTCTCCGGCTGGACCGTGAGTATCCCCCCCCTCCCCTTTTCCTGGGACGCTGGGTTAAGGTAACTCCTCGAGGTTGAGAGTCCTCTCACTAGAGAGTGAACAAGAAAGCTTTCAAGTAGGGATAAGCAGTCCTTCCAATTAATAATGCAGTAATCGATGGTTTCAGGTTATCCTTTCTAAATTAGTAACTGATGGTTTTGTGTTATCCTTCCTAAATTAGTAATCGCATTATTTTAATGGATGTTACTAATCCAAGAACTTGTGTGAGGAAATAAACATCTTTTTTATTATTATTATATTACTGCCTCAGTTGTTGCTATCGAACCTTCATAGCATGACAGCGTGACACCCACCCTACAATAAAAGATATTACTTGAATTCCATGATAGCTCCTCATCTTTTCACTTTTTTTCTGCTCTTCTACAGTCTATCTCCAGCTAAGCTGTAGCTGGACTCCTTAATTACTCCCCTTTCTTTTAATGATAATATAAACAAGCTTTCTTTAATTGGTTACAACTGAGATTCTTACTCATGGACTGCTTGTTCAAACAGGTTTTCAGTGAGTCTTAGAGTATGAATGTACTCTGTTACTGATCTTAATAAGGAAAGGTTTATTTTTATTTGTTTATTGTCCTTATAATGCRTAGCAAACTGACAGTTTCTGTGTTTCTGCTACTCATACATTTATATCCTTCCTTTTCTAACTATTTAATAAGCTTTGCTTAAAAGAGGCAAAGTTTTACTAGCAAACATATTCTTTTTGCTTTCTCAAACTTTGTGGGTGTATTAAAAAATTTAATATAGTTATATAAATACAGAAGGTAACAAAATACAGTTATAGATCAGATTAATATTTCACATTTCAATTTAAAGTCATTGAACTAATCCTTATACGTTCATAGACTAACGCTGAACAAACAGATACGAATCATTGGCTCTGGCACCAAGTTCAACAGAGCTGGACTGGCACCAACAGCAATGACCTACAGTGATTTTCAAAATAAATGTTGGACCAGACACGCAAAATGCTTGTCTTGCCATTAAAATTCAATCTTTGAGTAGATCCTTGCTAGCTTTTCTCTAAGTTTCTATCAATGTCAGGGTGAATTAATCAATCTGTGATAGTTTAAATCCCATGAAGGCTGCAAAACCTTATCAAAGGCATGTTGGTTCATAAAGAGTTGTATGTTGAGCTCTGTGCTGCAATAGTTACACTATTAGTAATGCTCCCAACTAATCAGCTGAACAATAGCATAGGTATCTCACATAGAAGTCAGTTATGCAAACTGACTCTGTAAGATGAGTTGGCTAGCCACTAGTTAAGTYGTAACTGTTGTAACTATACAACTAAAGCAAGTTCCATTACATTTCTATTGCTTGGAGTTGTCAAAGAATTCAAAATAATTCTGTGGTCCCTCTATTCAACTTCTGGTGGGATATAAACACTGTGCAATCAGTGACTCTAGAGCAATGTGCTTAACATTCCTATGCTGAATTTAGGTAATATGACCCGGTGAGGGGCAAAGAGATCAGCAATTTCCCTTTTCCCTGGTAGCTGAAGCACTTTATCACTGACTTTAAGCTTTTCTGCTGGATTTCTTTCCACAATAAATTCTMCTTGTCTGCTCAGATGGACTTGATCTAATTTAGTGTCATTTTTCATAAAACATTCACACTTTGTTGCTCAAGCATCTGATTCTTGCAGATCTCTGAACAGCTTTTCTACTGTCTTTAGGACTTTTCAACTTAGTCCAATACTAAAGAGAAACGTAAAGTTATCCACCAGAGCTGCTATGATACCAGTTAAGCTTTCATCTTGTAGTTTTATTATATCCTGTGCAACTTCCCAAGTAGCGGAGGTCAGAATTCTGTTTAGAGAGTCTACATTGCAGGATAGATGATTTTGGTCTGGTGATGTGCTTAAAACAGTATATTATGTCCAGAGGAATAATATCTAGTTTCAGGAACTTAAAAAAAAAAAGTTGTTATTTATAAACCACTGAAGGACTATTCCTCAGGAACTATTCTTTTTAAATAATATCTTAGCATACCAAATTCAAATTATGAACACATGGTTTCATTTGTTGTGATTTCACGGTTACAACCATAAAAGTTTGTTATATTAAGCTTGTTGTGTAAGTTGTTATGTTTGTTATATTAGTGACGTGTTATATGTTTGTTATATTAGTGATTAGTTATATTAGTGATTAGTATTCATCAGCAGTTATTGATTTGCAGAGTTAGACACAAAGATACCTTTATGATTATCATCCAGTTGCTTTTACCAATGTTATTCACTGTACAGTAGTATTTATGCAATGAAGTCTTTGGAACCATTCATTCTATTATCCACATATAGCAAACACATGAAACTATTTTAAGTTCCTCATCTATGCTAATTGATTCCTCTTTTCAGAAATTCCACCTTTGTTTGTGTGTGTAGTACTTCTAGGTCTCTGGTTCTCATTAGCTGTTGCAAACTCACTTGAGGATCATTAGAACTCAGGTGTTACTGCTATTGTAATGCTGATCACCAGAAGGAGCTCTTCCATACAGATACCTTGCACTAACCACCTTCCAAACTGTCTAATCAGATTTAGTGGAGTAATACTTGACTTTTCAGACAACTCCAGAATTTAACTAGTGTGCTGGCACTGAGAGCATCATCCCACTTCCATGGTTTAAGTTGTAGGAATGGAATGACATAGCATTTTCTTGAATGTTGAATGACTTCAACATCAATATTAAAAGTAAAAAATGAAAATATAGCCAGTATGATTCTTATGGTTTTAGCAACAGAAATAAAGAGAAAATACTCTACTGATATTCATAAAAAACTCTAAGAGGTTTTTCTCTGTATCTCCCAGCCATCAAGCCACTTTTTTGAAGTACTGAGATTCAGTCCTTATAAGATCCCTCTGTCCTTGCACTTGCACTTGCCCTTATAAAATAAGATAAAGATTAGGAGGTATGAGAAATTTTTATTCATAAGTCTCTCCCACGCTTCCATTCAGATCAAAACCCCGTTGCTTCTTGACCTGAAATTTCTGTGAACTGAAAGTTAACATCCTGATGCATATAACTTTCCTGAGGAGTTATCCTTTGCCTCTGTCAATCTTTACAGACAATGCCTTGGTATGTGGAGCAATTTCCTATTCATATAGTAAACAAAACATTTATAATAATATATAACATTATATATTATAAAATATAATAATATAATAATAAATAAATAATAATTAATAAAAATAAATAAATAATAATATAATAATAATAAGATAATAATTTCCTTGGTGCTCCTTGTAACAATTCCTGCTTTGAGGAAGACATTCCCGGATTCAGTTCTCAATTTACAGTTTCTTTATGCAAAGAAAATAACAAGAACAAACTGTRCATTATACAAGAATACGTATGGACTAGTGCATGCAGTTCTTAACTAGTCTTAGTCAACCACTAGCAAAGAGGGTAGTCAAACACTTCAGGATGACATACAGTTGGGAAGAAAAAAAACTTTGACCCTAGCCTTTAGGGATACTATGACAACATCCCTAGTAGAACAGCTCAGTAGAGATGCTCAATATCTCTAGTATCTCTGGCCCTCCCAGAAGGTCTGCAGGCAATTCTTAAGAGTCTCTGCATTCAGAGAAACCTAGTTACTTATACTGACTGCTCTCGGAGACTTATGAGAGATTTAGGCCATATTTCTGAATATTCAAAATGAAATTAAAATAGGTTTACACAGACTTGTTAATTGTCTTAACTCTTGTTCAAACACATTAAAATATCAGAACCACATCCTGTAACCTCTAAATAAAGCTGCAGTCAACTTTCCAGTTTCAAAATATGTGTGGCAACAGTATGCTCTCTGGTGACACATAGAAGCGTGATGCCTCTCACATGAGTGTGATACCTTTCACATGAATATTCAGACTTTCTCCAGACTGTGGGAAATCTCATCTTGATAATTCTTCAAAAGAAGTTTGCAATGAAAAGCTGTGCAGAGTGAGAAACATGCCTTCATTCAGAATTTTGAGTGTCTCCAAAATTGTGAAGTATACTGGAGCCATTGAAAATCCTGAATGATAGCTTTGTTTTCCAAAATTAACTTAGGAAAAGTCATTGTAGTTAGTGGCTTTGTTTAGTTCTGGTTTTACAGTTTCATTAACTGTAATCAGCTATATTTTAAGTTATWTATGTTTTCATATCTTTGAATATATGCCTTGTTTTGAACTTCACTAGCTATTACTCGTTCAGTAGCAGTATCAGCGTATTTAAGAACTGTAAAAAAAAATACTTACCGATGAACAAGCTCTTACCTAATCTTTTGCTTGTATAGATTCATTACACTGTTTGTGGAGCACTTCAAAATTTGATAGAATAAAGTGAATAGCCATCACCTAAGATTCTGATTACAGATCAGAAAAGTATCTGCATTAAGGTCCTTTCTGTGACTGCCTAAGTTTCTTCCTCATCAGAGAGACTCCCTCAAGGAAAAGCTAAAGATGCAACTGAAGGCTTTGGTTCCAAAGCATGAGAAACAAGAGTCAGACATTGCAAAAGAAAAGCCAAAGAATCATGGGATTCATGTTATCTGCCCTTTCTCTCTGCAAGACGTTCATGGAATGCAAAGAATAAGCTGAGGGAAAGAAGCATCAGAGAGGTCTGGATGTTGGCTTTAGAGGAATGGAAGCCAGTTGGACTTATCATGAATCTCTTCGGAGAGAGGGAGGTTGGAGGTCCTATAATGCAAAAAAAGACAGAATGAGAGTCTCAGTAGCATTCATGAGAAAGTTCAGCTCTCTACAGAAAGAGTGGGACAATGCTGAACAAGTGAGATGGTTCTCAGAAGACAGAACTCCTCTTCATAGAGTGGAAATTCTGTGTGGTAAGCTAAAACGGAACAATGCAGCAGAATGAGATGCAAAAGAGACCTGGAAATGACCTTTAAATGGAAATCCAAAAAATATTTAGAAATGAATGTATCATATATTTTAGCAAAAATACATGGTCTTTGAAGACAAAGTCACTCCGCTGCTCTAATATTTTTATGTGATAATGATCAGAAAGTCTTAAGCAATTTTTATAACTTAGATGAGCCTTTAATATCCTGTTAGTAAATAACAAACATCAGAAAAAGTTCTTAATATAAAAGTCATATGATTTGTCTCTGTATTTTAGAAGTTCCTAAAGCAATCCCTGCCCAAATTCGCCAGCAGCATTGATATAAGCACAAACCCTGCAGAGTAGATCCCCTCACAGCTACAGCAGACTGAAATTTTTATGATTTGTGTTGGATTCATGGTTACAAGTTCCCAGTAGCAGTTACAACACTGATAAAAAGTGTGCTTTTTTGTAGAGGGCTTACTGTCACATGACTTTGGCCAGCATGTGACATAGGGTGCCCGATAATATCTCATTTATTTCTCTAGTCTCTGAATATCAAATGGCTTAGGAAGCCAACTGGCAGAGTAGTCTAGAAGCTGTGATAAAAACCCTTTGTAGGGACTGTTGTGGAATCACCAACCCAGATGTATGGCATTTCCAGTAGACTGGAAGGTGAGCTGTCTGTGGCTCACTGAATCATATTAATTTTTATAAACAATATTCAGGTTTGATGAACTGGTGTTTTTCCAGTCAAACCATGTTTCCTTAGAAAATTTTCAGCTGGATCTGCTGACAAGCTAAGATTTGTAGAAGCCCTGAGATCACTGATGCTGTGAAAATTGTCTGTTTTTCTGCCCTAAATACACAGTGTGGACTATCTTAGGGCTTACAAACCAGGCATACAGATTCAAGATACAGGGACACAGGTAAGCAAGATGTAGGAAACGGGACAAATATCTGATAGAAAACTCTAAGACAAGCGGAGTTTTATCAGAAACAATTCTGGTATCCATTGATTTTGAGAAAAAACTTCCAGTATTTCACAGACTCCTTTAATTTTATATCATGAAAACACTGCATACTCCCAGCATTATGTATTCCCTAATGCATGCCTTTCATGAACTGGAAACCTTTCCCTAGAATTTTTCCTTAAGAAATAAATCCCCAAATCCTGATGTGTATTATAACTAATATAATCACATCTTGTTCCATATCTGTCCTAAACAGCTATAGAAAAAATCTTCAATTTTTAAAGTTGCTGTGTATACCAAAACACATAGAAGTTTTCTCTGTTGGAAAATGAGACCACAGTAACATTCTATGGATTACATGCACCAAGTGAAGCAACAGCTGGATGAAGTGGAAAACTATGGCTTCCTGTTGAATRGAAAGAATTTAAATCAGAATTTGTAAAATACAGTGCAGTATTGGACAGACTCATAAGAATGAGAGAAAGTCAGATCCAAGCCAAAATATTTATGTTTTCAAATATTTCTGGAAGACAACGTCTACAACTTTCCTATAGAAAATTATTTCCTCCAAGCCAAGATGACACATATACATATGGTTCAGTACCATAGGAAGCCTGCCAAGGGTCAGTTCAGAAGAAAAAAGTAGGGAATACAATTCTTGCTATTACTTCAAATTGCAGAAACAGAAAGAGTCTTAACAGCAGCCAGGAACAGAGACTTAACATTGGAAGGAAACAATATTCCATACTTTTCCTAAATTTTGGTCCAGTCATACTATGCTGCAAAAAAGAAGTCACAACAGTGATGAGAACTTTCCAAATAGACATAATTGTCACTGCGTATTCTGCCCTGCAAAACACACTATAAAATATATTATAACTGACATTTTGAGAAAGATTCAAAATATGTTAAATAGTTTAACTAATTTAAAAGAGGAAACTAATGCAGAGTTTAAAAGAAATAAGACATCCAAAGTAAAAATGGATTCTGATATAAATTCTTATAATTTTTGCAATTCCTTTACACAGGATTTTTTTCTGGCCACACAGAATCCCCAACTCAATATCTGGGTTAGGGAATTAACATGAATGCACATCTAAGTCTGTGATGCTCCATGAGCATTATCCAAATTGCATGTGAATGTATAAGTCAGAAGGAAGCATAGTATTAAAAACAAATAAGGATATATTGGGATAGAGGTTATTTTCAAGAAGTAACATTTGGATTGGTATGTCAGCCACTTCAAAGTTCTGCTCATTTAGAACTAATAGATTGAGGGTTTTTTCAAGTCTTTCTTCTTTAGTTTTAGAGAATACTTTACAGGTTTGGAAGAATGGGACAGGTGTGAACAGAACCTGGTCGGAATGGAAAGGGCATACATAAACAACCACAAAAATAGTAGTTTATCCTGAATTTAAGGATCAACTAATTTTGGTTTAAAATATTCATAGATACCCTTTTTTACTAGAGTAGTAGCTAGAATTCTCACTCTAATGAAGGCAATCAAATTATTCTAAAATGAGACACTCCCTCCCAAAACCAGAATATAATGTATATAAGGCTATGTAACATATAGGTAATTGACAGCTGGTAGTGCCAATACGAATCAATTAACATAGGAAAAATACATGAAAAGTTTTATCCATTTATTTATTTATTTTATTCATTTATGCACTTCTGTGGTTTCAGATACTGATGCTCAGAAAGATCAGGCTGATGCTTAGAAAGATCAAACTTTAGCTTGTTTGAAAAGCAGATTTATTTTGATTGATAGCAATTGACTATGACAGCAATTAATGCTATTTATGGTGAAAGAGCAGCTTCTCCTGGGAATCATCTGCGGTCATAAATGTTTTAGCTGTATCTTTAGTGATTTGCTAGAACTCCTTAAAAGTGAAACAAGCTATAAAACCCCCTTTTTCATATCAGTAGACTAGTTTGTCAAAAGAACATAATTTTTTATTAATAAACATCTTCTTTCCTTTGAAATCTTGGAAGCTTTTAGAGGGATAAATCACAGACAGTTTATTTTCTATAGAAAATACTTTATGAAAATACTGAGATTTAAGCCTGTCTAGGATAAATGTTTTTGTATGTAGAGATGATGGACTTTAAGATTAATATACTGTGATAGTTTCTGGGCAACTGTGAGAATAATCATAAGGATTTTGAATCAGCATGATGAGTTATCTGAAATATTACTATTTACTTTACTCATTGACACAAGCTGTGTTACTTTTTACTTTGGCCAATCTATTTGACTCATCAAAACAAGATACATATGTATGCTTTATGACCACCCTACATTTTAACTTCTCAGCAGACACAGTAAGTGTAATAAATATCCTACAATGTCTGGGTTATATATGTTGTTTTTCAGTTGTTAAAGTGAAGCTGTAATTGTGGCTTGGACAACTTAGGCTCTCCGTGTGGGACAAAGGAGTGTCTTATATGGAATTACTCACAATGTAAGTGTCATGTAAGCACTGACCTAGCAAAGTGCTTGTGCTGTGATAAACTTAAACCATGCTGGTAATTATAAGGATTCCACTGAGAGTCTTCATTCACGYGAATTTAAGTGCCACCTGGCCATAAATCTAACTGCCTTCATAAAGTAGTAAAATATTATGTGTTTGTACATACAGTTACAGCTTTTCATGATAAATAGTATGAAGAAGTTTAGATTTTGTTTCTCAAAATTTTCATGCATACTCCAAAAATGAAGCTAAGTGATTCATGCTCAGCTGTGTAGGCAGTTTATAACCCTCCTTTTGGTTTTGGAAGATTGCAACGCAATCATGAAAACAGTAATAACAAACAAATATACACAAACATAAAAACATTAAAATCATCTAGATGGTTCTATGGTGTCATGGTGATGCCTTTATAACACAAAAATCAGGAAATTTTGTCTCTACATGTTGGGATAAGAAGCAAATATAATAAAAAACACATAACAAGCAGTAACAGTGAAACCCTGAAAGATAATCAATAATGAAAAAGACATTTAATTTCACTGTACCTATAATGTAATACCAATAACCAGTATAACCCAAATTTTTTTATTATTTTTTTTCTTTGTGGTTTCTCCCTTTTAAAAAATGTTAGTATTCTAAATATTCTTAAAATGAAGCTACTGAGATAATGTTTGGTACAAAACTAAAAAAAAAAAACACAACAGAAAGCTAGCTGATAGTAAGTTTTGTAATACTAAGTATGATTTTTTTTAACTTTGCATTCATGGGGTCAGAAATCAAAAGCTTTCCTGCCATCATAATAAAGCTTTTTATATTAATTTTCTAAAATCTGCTTTACATTATTATTAAAAACTTGATTTAAAAAAGTCAAGAATATTAACTAAATATGAAAACCCCTTTTAACCCTGTGAAGCAGAAATAGCTTTAATTTTTGCAGTACTTTTCCAAACAGTTCTTTATTTTTTACTAGCTCAAAGGTCAGTTAGGTACCGTAACTTGTGGAAAAAAGAATGTGTCCTGAACTAGTATGTAGAAAAATACCTCCTAAATCTCCTAAAGAAACTACCACCATCCTTATATTCTGGCATAAATTCAACATTGATTTTTAACTACTCTTTTTAGTTCAGTGTTGTCATATTGGATATACTATAGTCATCAAAATAAATACTGTGTTTGAGCTATGCTTTCTATAAATTAGAAGCCTTATGTAGCTCATCTTTTTGACAGTTAAGACTTATTAAAAACTTTTTCAGTCTATTTGGCAATCTTTCTATTAGCTTAAATAGACAGTGTAGAACAGTGACTACTTAAGTGGATACATAAGTGGTTTACTTAAACAGTTGAAGGTCTGGTTGCTTCAGAAGAATCACTTTTTCCCTTACTGGCACAGCCATGTCCCTTGACCTGGAAAAGAAAAGAAAACACTGCTGACAGTCTGTTCATCATATGTAGTTTCTGTCTCTTTGCCCCCCCCAAAACCTGTATTTGTTGACTTCAGGGGACACACTGCAACCACTATCAGGGTTTTATTAGAGCATGTTGCAGTTAAGTGGGTGCCTAAAGCATAATGCCATTTGTTCCTTTCTAGTGTGATTACTACTACTGTGTAAGAAAGACACAGAGTTCTCTTGGAGTTCTTTAATCAACTAGTAAGTTCCTAGTCCTTAATTTTGAGCTCTGGAAAAACCAACTCATCTCTATCTGCATTTYAGACACTTAAAATAATTTAATAATCTGGCACCTCAAGCTTTTAAGAGAGGCTCTTGCTTTTTATCCTAATATCATAATACAATACCTGGGTGCTTAATCTGAATAAATACATTTAATGAGTGATGATTTAGTCAGTAAAGCCCAAAAGAAAATGTTCCCATCTCTTTCAGTGATGGCAAGATTAAGCTTTGTGTTTTACTGTCCTTGATTTTTGCACAACTTGGATTCACCTGGAGTCTAAATCATGACAGATGGAAATAGATGGTAGTAGCTGAGACTGATATAAGTAGAATTTTTTATTTTTTATTCATAAAGTGCTTCTCATTAGGTCAATTTCTTCAGAATACATCTTCCCATTTTCAGAAATGAGTTCTGTGATACAGTAAAACTTTAGTGTAGTGTGTGAAAGAAATTACCATCCTGACCATTTGTACCATATTGATTTAGTATGCTGGCACACCATGGAAAATTGCATGGAAATTTTTATATCAATGTACTTTAATGATATTTTGATGGATCCAAGTTTTATTGAGATCTGTGCAGTTGCTTTGTGATCTATGAGATTTTAGATTTCATCTCTAGAACTTGTTTTCATATGTAGATTTCATAAACACCCCTGTCATTAATATGTTGTACAATCTAATTTTTATTACTTAAGTAATATTTTAATTGCCCTACTTAATTCCTAATCCTTGCAAAAACAGCTTATCATAATATCTACTAAAGTGTATAAGGGAATATTGTTAATAGTATGTTTGTATAAGGAAGGTCAGAGGAAAGTAAACTAAATCTTTCATGAAAGTTATATAAATTATTTATTAACATTGGCAGTTTTAACTGTCATACTGTATTAAAAATATGGGCCAGCTTTTCCCTAGATTTGATTGATATTTGAATCACTCATTGCACTGTGCATTTCTATTGGTATTTGATGCGTATTTCATGTTGGTCTGGAAGAGAGAGTATAATCTAAAAATTTGTCTACTTGTGTTGAGAAGAACAGCATTAATAGCTGTTAAGGCTCTTCTCACATTCAATCTCAGACTGTATTAGGGAAATAGGAAATCTGTTTTTAAAATCTTATGAAAAGAATTATAGAGTAAGCTAAATTTAAATTTTTCTGTCTTGGAAAGATAACCTGACTGCAAATTGCAGTAGATTTTAGGATTTCCAAACCCCCACTTATTCTATTAAATCATACTCACTTTTCTGATCCTTACAACTCTGTATGACATAACTAAGTCCAGTAAATTGCTCAAACATAATGAAATTAAAATATGCATAAAATATATTAAATAATGTGCTTTGAAATTCATTCTGAAAGATATAGTAGGAAACAAAAAAAGAAGAAGAAAAGGTGGACCAAATTTTTGTCTAATATAGAATAGCATGGCTCACATGATTTTGGTGTTTCACTGATTTGTATTAGCTGAAGTACTGGCCTGCTAACTAAAAGTTTTTAAAGTCACAGCTGGCTTATTCAAACTATTTTTCCCCCCATTAGTTCAATTTTAGCTATATTGTGTTTACACTATTCTGAAATTCAGTGGCCTTTTCTCAAATTACACAGCTTTCAATTTAGGTATCAAACCAAACAAGTGCAAAATCCATCATGGCAAGGGAAACCCTGAAACCCTGATAATAATAATCTAACATTACTTGATCATGCTTGATAGGGTTTACAATCCATCGTTACTGTTCAGTTGTAATCAATGTGTTATTTTGGGAACAATGTTCCAAAAGAACATATATGGTCAAGCTAATTAGAGGTCATATTGTTTTTGTTGTTTGGAATGTATCTATGACCTTCTATAATGTCCCAGTGGCCATAGGGGATAGCAAATCAATTACAGTATCACAGAAAGAAAATTATTATTTTTACTCAAAATTGAATACATTGAAATCCAGTTTCTGAGCCCCATTTTGTGTATTTATAGAAAGATACTATTAGCTGGAATTTTAGAAGGAAATCTTAGGCATCCCGAAACCAGTGGGAGGTCTGCCATTAACTTGAGTGATGCCAAAATTTCACCCCAATGTCAAAGACTTATCAGAACACCTGAAAATATGTCTCTGTGCCAAAATAAAATACCTTGGAGGATTCCATGCGTTTAAAAGATTTGTTCAAGAATGATTAAGTGATTATGCTAAATAAATACTATTTATTTATGTATGACCAGGTAATCTTGTTCCCATTCATACCCTCAGACTAATGAAAGCCAAGTTAAGAATATATAAACCAATTGTATATGCAGGGAAATGGATTTGAGGGTCACTGGCATCTATTTGAACATTGTTCAGTAGCCCTGAAATATCAATACCCATGCCAAATTATATTTCATTAACTTTCTCCTTCCTCAATATACAGTTTAGTTTCTTGTGGTGTTGCTACCTTTTTTACTCCATTTGTCTGGTTAAAACTGTGACCTCAGCCTCATTGCATTATTAAGCAGCAAGGGGTTTTGGTGATGTTCTAGAATGTTTTCAGTGCTGTTTGGAGTATCTTTTAAATCAGTACCCTCTATTCAGATCCCTTATAGAGTATTCTCTTTTTATTTGGTTTGCAGTACTGGATATTGATTTTAAAAGAACATTTTATGATTAACTGAACTGGTATGATTAACACAGTGACAGAGTAGGAGAGGAGAGAAAGTGGTAGAGCAGAAGGGAGAGAGCACAGGAGAGAAAGAAGGATAGAAGAGTGCGCAGGTGGCAGGAAAAGAGAAGTGAAAGAAGACCTAGAGACTAGAGGATGCAAAGACAAGGTCAGCTGAAAACACCTATTGAAGACAAGATCAAGCGCACACAAATTATGGAGAATTGATCTAGATTTGAAGATTAAACAAGAAAAATAAGGCAAAAAGGGAAGTTAGCATTTTGGACAGAGTAACATTTTGGAAGTTGAATACATGAAGAGGATAAAAATAAAGAAACAGAAAAAGGCACTTGAGGGTTTATGGTCCCACAGACATCAGCCTGTGGGCTGATGTAATTATAATTGATCTAGAATGGAGAATAGTGAATAAATGAAAAGTTTGATAATGTAAATTAATTCATTTGCTGAAGTAAAAGAGTAATAAACATTTAAGTTTGCTCCAGAGAGTTTTGAAATTACTGAAGGGCAATAAAAGGGCAGATAAAATTCGGGATAGTTAAACGTAAAACAGTACACATTAAAAAAACACACATTAGTAGCTTATAACTACTATCACTCAGGAAAAAGATCTTGAAACTGAGAGGTAATTATATGGAAGCTTCAGGTCCGAGCTCAGTAGCAATCAGAAAAGCAGACTCAAGTTAGAGGATATATTGTTCACTATGTATTCCAATACAAGAACAAGGGATATTAATGAAATTATCAGGCAGCAGGTTTAAAAAAAAAGGAAGGGGCTCTTTTTCATATATTGATAGATTTGGAATGCTAAAAAGTTGTGGAGGTTCAAAAAGCAAAAAGAAACATTCTTAAAAAAATCCCCATAGACAACACATAGATATTACTTCTGGATTAGAGTAAATATCATTATATGGTGATGTCCACTGTCAGAGTCATAATACAGACCTGAGATAGTTCATGCATTCTTGTGTTCTTATGACAAGCGCATATTAAAAAAAGAATACATACTAACTGGATAGGAAATATGACATACTACTTTAGATCTGGCTCTGCGATATAACCATACTATGGTGAAGTCTTTTACTGGAGCTAAAGTTTAGTGAAATTGCTACAAGAGCTGGGCTGTCATGGAGTCTGCTTGGGCCCTGTACTGAAAACCAATCAGTAGTTCTTTAGAGTACTTAAGCTTATATCCTTTTTCTTCTATATCGTATTGAAATAGCCACTTAAAGCAGAAGGAAGTTACATGCTTCTCTAGCATGTCTGACGCTTGAACTTTTTACTTTAAATGTTAGACAAAAATACAGTAGCAAACAGCTAAGTTATGATTAGATATATATTATCATGATACTGTAAAAGTTTTAATTCACTCAGTGAGCAAACAATTTATTCCTGTTAATGAGTTCTTGGCAAAGTTAGAGGCTTTTTTTCAGCTCTTTATCTCATACTACTTTTGAGTTGTTAACAAAGCTACATGGATAGTCCTGTTTTTTTTTCATTTTTATCCATTCTGTCAGAGCCCAAACAGTTCACTGTCACAAACTGTATATGTTAGAACAATCCACAAGGAAGACAGAGTCCTGTGTCTAATTAGTGAGTTCATTCAAAAATGATTCATGATGGTAAGAAATATTGTGTCAGTCTCTAAATATTTCTGAAATAATAGTCTTCAACCTTCAGTGTATTACTGCTCAGGCAGTTGAAGTTAACTAAAGAGCTCATCTTTGTTTTGCAGTGTAAGTGCAGATTATTGCCATGAATCATCTCTAAAACTGTTTGGGAACATGTTCATACTTTTCCCCTAAGAAAATGTCATTTTGGCAAAAATGAAACCTTTTTGGAAGAACATTTTCATTGGAAAAATGTTTCTCAGCTCCAGACTATAATTTCTGGCCAAATCTGTTGAAAAAATAGGCCCAGTTTACACTAGGTAATTGTCCATAAGACTCAAATGAGGTTGGAAAACACTGGATTCTTGCATAATAGTGAATGCCTCAAACGCTGAGCTAGCTGCTATTGGGGAGTGTCTTCTCACTGTTATCATGATGTGCCACATTGTATAAATCTTTAAGTATTCACTGGCCCAAAGTAGCGCAGTAATATGATGCAATGGCTCGATAGTTCACTGGTCAGGTAAATTATGTGAAATTTAGTTTCAGATCCCCTCTAGGTATTTTCCTATATTACTGTGCCTCTGGACTACAGTGAGGATGATTCCTAGACGTGTTTAGAAGCAAAATTAGGTGCATCATATTTGTATTTAAACATTTTAACAGGTTATGAATGTTGCAGAATATTCCTACCGATAGCATATTAGGGACTGGATGAACTTTCAAAAACACCTATTTGCTATTCATTCTTCCTACTAGATGTCACCTAAATCACAAGGTATTTTTTCTGCTTGCTGACTTACTGACAGAAGCTCTTTAAGCGGAAGAAATAACACCTGTACATCTCACTGAATTGTCATTGAACATTCATTCTAAACTACATGAAGATTTGGGCATACCAGGCACAATGGAATATTTATCAGTAACCATTTAAACACTTAGAAATGTAATAAAATGCCTGCAGATTGACCTTTCTAATTTTATTCATGAATATRTGAATGAAGATTTGCCTGTATTATTCAACCAGTTCCATCCACCTCCAAAAAGAAAGCTGTGCTCTCTTAGCCAAGCATAGGTTAAGAAAAGCATGTTTGGCTATTGTTATGGCATAGATAGCTAAAAGCCACTAAATGTCAACAAAGAATTTTGGACTGTAATATCCAGGTGTTCTCACTAGCCAAAGTCATCTGTATTTATCTGGGTAGCACTGATCCAAGTTCCACTGTCAGGCTTCTGGAAGAAAAAAATATCTAATTATTAAACATCAGTCTTGTAATATGCTGTTAAGTATTTTCTGAATTTTTTGCTAATTTTTTTCTTTAAATTATTGTTTAAATCATGATTCTTCTTTTCTTTAAATGGTGGGCTCTAGTAAGACTATTTCTCTTTTGTTTCGCTGTGGTCTTCTCTTGTAAACTAGTTTGCTCTAAGATAAATTTTCTGAGAGCAGGGCTTTGTCCTTAAAAGAGAATGGGGAAAGACTGAATTAAAATACATTCTTTATCAGCCAGTACAGCAGCATACATATATAAAAATACTTTGTATTTTGGCCAAAATATATTCCTTTTTAACAAAATTAAGCATTTGTTTTTCAACAGCTATAAATTTTCATAGAGAAAAGATACTTTCGGAAAGAATTTTGGTATTGTCAAAACCTGTTGCTTTCCACTGAAAAAAAATGGGATAAAAACATTACATTTAGCCTGTTTCTAACAAAAATACTAGAATAAACTGAGGTTTTTCCAATAGTTACTGCAATACTTTGTCTTTGAAAAATGTATTTTCAAACTGAAAAATATTCTGTTAGGTTCCTTGAATCATTAATGTCCATGTTTAATCATTAATCATATCAAAAGACTGAACAAGCTAATGAATCTCAACAACTAGTTGAACAGAGATATTTTTTGTTTCTTAGTTGTCTGCCAAGTATATCAGTAGAGTACCTGCTATTTCTTTTCTCTAACACTTAAAATTTTTTGGGCCTTTTCCCGAGGGATTGTTGTATGTGAACCTTCAATTATCTTTTAAAATATGCCCTAAGAATTACTTATTTAGGAAATTACTTAATTATATATCATAATTTTATATATCATAATTTTCAATTCACTTCATTATCGTATTACAGACTTTCTCTTCTAATCAACAATGTTCAACATGTCCTTGATCCTGCTTACTTATTCTTCTATTTTGCCTAGTATCCTCAAATTTTTGATAATACATAGCAAATCTTAAAGGAGAGATTTTTCTCATCAGCATTTAGTATTTCTCTCTTGCTTGAATTTGAATCTTTCTGTGTAAAATAAAATGATCATTTATACTGAAAACATTTATGCCAGTTGAAACCAAATAAACAAGACACCAAATCACAAGTATAAATTAGGTTACTTAATCTAGATACAGGTCCCATTCTACAAATGCAATCTGATCCAGTTAGTCTATTGATCTTTATAGTCTTTATGGTCTTTGTGACATAAAGGTTTGTATCTTAGTTGGGTTATACTGCTAATGTTTTTCACTATTTTAATTAATTTTAACTCAAGTAAATTTAGAGTCATTATCATGACAAACTACTGTGATAAGAATTTTAAAGGTGATATTTTCAAGGCACTATGTGTATTTTATGCCTTGTTGCCTCCACAAGCAATATTGCCTTATTATCTCCTTATTGTCTTTACAGTTGGAGAAGTAACACTAGAAATCCCAAATAATGTTAAATCATCCTTTAAAAACTGTAACTAGACTGCAAAAATAGTTATGGCTTGAGATGTAAAATTGTTTTTAAATGTAAGTAATCTTACAGGTGTGGTGAAACACCCTCACAGCTACTGTATCCCGGAAAACTATTTTCATAAAACTTGGAACCTACTCCTACAGATCTTCGCCATAAGAATCAGAATATTAATTTCAGTGCTTCTGTTTACAGCTTGACTGATTGCGCTAAAAGACTTTTCAATGAAGTGGACTTTTTAATAAATGCAGTGCAGAGGATCAGGAATAAAATAAACTATAAAACCCCCATTGATTTCAGTGTGTGTAGTGGGGCAAAAATCAAACAGGCCGTTGATAGGCCTTTCAGCAACTAGGCCATCGGGCCTTGTTTTGTAAGCTTTATTCAATCCGTACAGTGCCAAGCACGTGATCAGTATAAGTAATAATCCCTTCTGTGTGAATGTTGTTTCTACTGGCATTCTTATCAAAGTCTCTGTCAAATTTCTTGCTTGGAGTTCCAACTACCAAATCATTATTTAGACATAGTTAAAGATAACACTTGGCAGTGTGAAAGAATGGATCACTGCTAATTTCCAATGGGAAGCAGAAAAAGCAATATATAAATATGCAAACAGTTCCCTATAAAATATATTAAAAGTAAACTTGAGTTGTCAGGGCAACCCTTCTCCGTTGCGACAGAGAGGAAAGATGAGAACAAGAAACATACGCCGTAAAAGAGACAAGACTTAAAGTAAGCACAGGAGAAATGTAAGAATAACATAACCAATATATTCCATTCAACTAATCAAGCAAATTGCCAGATCAATGTTTCTTTCTCTCTTTGTCCCATAATGAAATCTCATTTGTGTTTGAGAGAAAATAATTTTGTAAAACTATTTCCCATGCAGCTAGAAACAAAGCCAAGTGTGAACACAAAGCTTTAGACATGAAGTATACGTGAAGAAGGTTCATTTTTAGACCTTCCAGCCAGCATCCCTCTTGCTAACTTTTTCCCTTCAGTCTTGCTCTGACTTTCATCTTGTCTGGAAAGAAAAGCAACATTTTTTGTTTTTTCTCTCTGAGTCATACTGTTACCAAGCATCTGTCATAGAAGTGAGGCACATTTCTAACATTGAGATGTGTTTCTAACTTCTTGTTAGAATTGGTGATGGTATTTGTGTGTAGTAAAATCTATGTTTCTCTTAGTGATCTATTGTGAAATCTATGTTTTTATGCATTCCTGCTTTTACTGAGTTTCATTTCAGTGAAGGTACACATAAATCTCAAAATTTAAAATGAATTATATCTTTCCAGTGTACTTGTTAGTAAATAAGGCACAATCTCCTATTGGTACAAAGTAAACAAACATAACTAATAAATTGTGCAAATATATAGTAATTTAAAGCATGTTCAGAATCAAAAAATTTGTATTAAAATGGGAACAAATATATTCCCTTTAGAAAAGCTGAGGATATTTAATTAATATATGCTTTTTCAGAAAGAAATAAAGGAAAGTTGGCTTTATATTTAGGCATTTAAAAGGCCTTTATCTGTACCTACTGTACATACTGTAAAATATCAGAAAGGCAGTCAGCAAAGAAGTTAAACCCATCATTGAAGCACTGGGCTAGGATTAAGCATATGGAATAAGGATATCTCTGCTGTGACTTTGCAGTGAGATCTTGGTCAAGTGACACAGCCTGATTCAACTGCAATTAAATTAAAACTTTTTTTTCTGTTACCTGGATGAAGCTACAAATACTTTTACCTCAGGTCCCAGTTTGTAAAAAAGACAATATGAAACTTTTCTACAACAAGAGTTATTGTTAGCCCAAGTTCACTAATAAGAATATTTTTAAATGACTATACTGGACTGGCCCACACCAAATTCCACCTAGTCCAGTAAGCTGTATCTGACAGTAGCTGGTAGTACCTGTATAAAATCAATACCAGAACAGTCTGATAGGTAGCAATACTTTCTAGGGACATTTTCCTGCCCTCCAACAGACTGGATCTCAGAGATTTAATGAGCCAGAGTTGATTTACTTGTGTTTAATGAGTTTGTCTAGTTGCTTTCTGAACTTGAACTTAATTTTTAACACACCATCCTGCAGCAAGGAATTTCACAGCTAAATTATACATCATCATCAGAATCATAGTCTTTTTTTGTTTTGTTCACTGGTTTCACTTGATGTTTTGTCACTCTTATACTTGGATAGACAGTAAATATCAGTCACTAATCATCTTCTCCATGCCACTTATCATTTTACAGAACTTTTCTGAGAAGTATTGAAAATAGTATAGCAAGGAAGTACAAGCCTAGACTGATAATGTAAAAATGATGTTTATGCACATTTTTATGAATAATTCTTGATGATTTTATGTATTTTTTCAAACTGTCTACAGAGTATTTTTCCAAATAGATATAATGCCAGCTTTTGCAGTCTTACTCAGTATCTGTGCTTATATCAAATCCTATTCAAAATATGTATCTCAAGAAATGGTGGTGCTGATTACTGATGTGGAAAAGGACTGATTGTCATCAGTCACTGTGGGAAAGAAAAAGCATGGAGAGGGAAGTATTAAATAAAACATACTAGAGCAGGCGAGATTGCCCAGTGGACACTGAAACTTTGATATACTGAAAACTAGACCCAGATCATAAGGAACTTCACTCTGTAGATTTTGATCTACAAAAATCCCCTCCTTATTCAGTCTGCAGGGTTGCATACATCTTGCCCATAGGACCCACCTGTGATAATTAGTCACTGGCTTGAGATCTAGATGGAGGCCAAAGACCTGTGTGGCCCAGTCAGTAGATCAGGGGAGTCATTCAAGAAGTCTCAGTCCCTCTTTGTGCCACTGGTGCCACTGACAGCTAAGAAAAGGGGCACAGTCTGTGGTATATCTCAGTTCTGTGCTTAACAAAATACTGCAAGCCCTATAAAATCTGACGTTCCCACCCCGCTCCCCATAAAAACTGCCTGCAGTCTGGTCCAGAGAAAACAATGGTTTTGAAATAGTAATTGTTGTAACTTTCAGTTTCAAATTAAAACTTTGGGGAGAATTTAAACATAGTTAAATCTCTATCACTACTGATATTTGTGTGTAAATGATAATTTTTAGCTGATGTTCCCCACATTATTTTTTGAGGATATGCCTTCTTTCAAATATATATGTAACACTTTAAAATTATGCAGTTAATGGTATAAGGARCTATATAGTACTGTATAGCTGAAAATATAGATATAGATATAGAACTGTGTAGTTGAAAATTCAGGTTTTACTCTCAGATATTCATTGAAAACACAGTTTTATATTTTGTAGTTTGCTTCAGAGCCATGCATGACAAATCCTAATTTTTAAGAGCCCAGATTAGTATGGAAACTCATATTCAGATAATCAGAGATACGTAATACAGTGGTGACATGAATTAATTGGATATTTACCATAGCTAAGGTGAGATAGTCAAATGAGTTCCTAGGCGAGATCTTTTTCAGTAAATGTATCAAATGTAACCCAGGCCATTCATACTGTTTATTTACTGTAAAAAATCAGTATGCATTATTTTGCAGAAATTGAAAAACTGCTTTGTCATCAATGCTCCAAATATTTAAGAGCAGCAGAAAAACCTTCATATAGAAAAACTCAGATGCAGATGGCAGCATTATTTGCAATGTACAGTAAAGCAGATCACAGCATAAATTGTTTATTTAAATATTTGGCATTTCATTTTCTGGAATCATTTAAATGAGGTGCCTGTGAATTGCAGTGCACATGCAAACRGAACTACTTATGGGCACAAGAGGTAAAATACATACAAAGAGAAATTTTTCCACAGTGCATAAGAGGACACTTGTCCCAGAGCAGAGGAGAAATTACTGTGACTGAAGCATTTGCCTTGGGGCTGGTCTGAAACTATAGGTTTTGGTTTGGTGGAAAAATACTTCACCTTCCAGTGGAATAGAGGGTATTCAAACAGTATAGCCTATATCTCAGTGGCTCAGATGACCTCTGCTCAACACAGTAGCTGTTCTGAATTCCATTCTAATTCTTCCTATGCTGTATTTAAGGATATATATTTAACTTGCCTAATTGATGGCCATAGTGTTTGTACTAGGACCCTGGCTTTAAAAGCCAAATATTGCAATGCATACAACTCAAAAGTCCAATGGTTTTGTGTATGTAACCTGTAGACTCTGTATTTTATAACAGGAGATTAATAATGATACCTAACTCACAGGTACGTTGTAAGAATGAATACACTAAAGGGGAAGAAGTGGCCAAACGTTACCATAATGGGGACCGTACATACACCGGGGCTATACAGGTTGTTTTAAAATGTTTGCTACAGCCAAATTTATTCTTTTAATGAGCGGGTGTAATGAAGAACAGTTTAGGATATACAGTTTGTTAGCTGTAATGAGCAGTCACAAGTACATTCAATTGGTTTTCAGCTACCTTGCTAAAGATTGCTAAAATGAATACATATAAATATATATCTTTTTTGTATTTCCAGACTTACTTGGTGAGAGACTGGGGAGATTGTATTTAGATTAATAGCACTAGTGACATGTTAATCTTAGCAAAACTTCAGTGCTATTATTATTAAAATAATAAAAAGTTGTAAACTGTTGACCTCCTCCAGACTCTCTACCTGATTTTTTTAACTGTCAAAAAGCTCGAGAGAAATGCCAGAAAGCAAGGATTCATAATCCTATGCTTAATATTGCAAAGTGTAATGATACTGTTGGAACATGAATAAGACAGAAATAGAAGTTACATAAACAACGCAGTTGACCTCTTTTTATCAGAGTTTACTAGAACAAATACTGTGCCTGAGAAAAGAACAGATAAAGTCAAAATATGACCAAAATAAAGCTATCATGAAACAATGTTTCAGTTGGAAGATACCTGGAGATAGAAGTATAGCTGGATTTTCACTCAGCCAGGTTCCTCGAAAGTACTTTAGTGATAATGTACTTTAGGCACTTAACTACCCATTTAGGCAGCACTGATATCACTATCTGCCACCTTTCTCCAAGGGCAGGTACATTCTCTCTGCATTTGAGTGTGTGCCTGGGAGTTTGTGTTCACTACATCACTTCTGATTCCAGCCCACTGTTATCTGAAGCCTTAGCTGAAGCCGAGTCCCTAAGGAGCAGTCCCAGCCTAGGCACCTTCTTCCCCAGTGCACTCAATTCCACAGGCGTGCTCAGACCACAAGGATGAAAACAGAGATTAGAACAAAATCACTCCAGCTGTTGGTCGACTATTTATACCAAATGGTGTAAATATCAGCCATATTAGAAGTCCAGAACACTAGTAAGTCTCATAGTAAAGACACTTTCTGGAGCATGAATGACCTGAGCTGAAATCTGTGTGCCAAATTAGGTAAAGTATGGATTTGAAGCTAGGTCCTGAGTATTTTAAACTAACCTTTTAGCCACTGGGCAATTTATTACACAAGAGCTGTATATTCTGCTTACTCCTCCTGTTTTGGGTCTTCCCCGCCCCAAACACAAGTGAGGAAAACTGGAATTTATCATCTTACTCCCAGAGAAAGAGCATACAGATTTAGGATTGCATCCTACTTCTAGGCCAGCTTAAGAGACTGCCCATTCAGATGTTTTTGATGATCATTCTTAGTGCATCTAATTCTGTGAAACTCGGCAGCCTAAATCAGAGATACAGTCTTCACTGGGTGACAGATGTGTGCATCTAAATTCTGGGACAACTGTAGAAGTATTTATGAACAACTTTTTGGATGGAAATGTTAAGATTCATATTTATCTGTTCTGAAAAACAAATCTCTTAGGTAACATATGAGGACAGACATGGGAAATTAATAACTGAATGTGAGGACTAAGCAAGCAAGATGAACAAAGATACTAGATGTAATGTCATTATTTCCTTGTAGCMCAGGAACTGATATTATAGTTAGCTAGTATGTTTTGATGCAAGTCTCTCTTGATGGTTGTTGAAGAGATAATGAGTTTGTTTTCAGTGCTTTGTTTTTTTCCTAATATTGGTTTGAAAAGCCATGGGAGTGATTCAAATGCCCAAAGAGAGGTGTCGGCTGCCGCCAATACCATCCTTGCCCTTATATATAAGGGCTGTCACCAATTAGCTGTAGTCTTACTATCAAATCTACTCTCTTTTTTAGACTCCAGCTTTCCAAAGTAAATAACTTTGGAAAAGTAAATCAGCTTTAATCATCAGCCCATTTTCCTTCAAATATGTCAGTGGTTTTTCCCATGCCACTCCCTCTATATGGAAATATTCCTCCTTTGATCCTCTTTGCTTTGAGCCTAATAGCTAAAATATATTTTTTCCTAAAATTATAAATGCTGCAAATCTATTCCTTTCCATTTATATATTCTACATTTCTATTTTCCCTTTTTGTTTTAGAATTTGAGCTCTGTAGAACAGGAACCATTTTCTTTATTACTTTTCTGTACAGTGTCTTACATAATGGAGCCTTCAGTGATAAATAAATATTTTGGTGTTAGAATAATAACAAATATCTGCAGTGCTGTCAGGCATGTTCTCTGCTATAATGAAGATTTTCTTAAATGCTGAAGACTTATTTCATTAAGCACATTCTGGAGCTGTTTTAAACAAGGATTCCAGATGTTGTCACCAGTTGAAAAGAAAAAAATCATCATATATGGAGGCAAATAACCGCACCTCACACCAACATTTGTCTGCATTCTTCTAAGGGACTGGCACATAGCAGAGTTTGAAGCCACTGAAATTATACTTCTGCATATGAGGTTTTTTCTACCTAATACCTTTCTTCTTTAATTCACCCTCCGTCCTTCAGGAGGGAGAAGGATCACAGCTTCTTCAGCAGCTGGCAGAGATTGCTGTTTATAGTTATTTCTTCTGGACTTTACCAGTAATCACTGGTGATATAAAATGATGGGGGAGAACTGTGGTGTGAAAAGTTTTTCTGTTTAGGAAAGAATTATGGCTAGAAGGCTTCCCAAACTCTGTAGGGAAAGATCCTGTATCATTGGCTGAAGTACTGAAAAAGTCTGGTTTAGCATTTACTACCCAGACAGAAAGCACAAATTTAATAAAAAATGTCATGCTGGGTAAATAATTTAAAAGTGCTGCATATCTGTGCCATTAATGTTTGTGTCATTTCTGGTATTGTCTGATCCTAACAACATGCAGAATACCTTCTAGTACAGACTTCAGTTTAATATGTCTGCATTTCCCAGCTGATAACCGAATTCCATCCGAGTGTACTGGTAAGAGTCAGATATGGATGTGACAGCAAATTATTTAGTTGTCCCTGAAAAGATCTTATTTTAGAAGCAATTAATGCTTTGGAAGGAACATGAAACAGCCTAGACTATAGAAAAGGACTCTTGTTTTATTTGAAGTCATGAAATATTTAGATACTTAGATATACTAAATAGAGCTGTGTTTAAGGCAGCACTATCTAGTTTAATACCATTTGCTGAATTCTGATTCCCAGCCCCTACATGTTTTTTCCCTAAGTAGAATAGAACAGCCAGCCTTTCAGGGAAAAATGCAAAACATCCACTTGTGTTGCCTGAAGGAGACCAGTGTGAAGAGCAAATAGGGCATGTGGAGTCTCAGCGGTTGCTACATTACAATTTAAAGAAATGTTTAAATTGTAAATGAATTTTGTTAAAAAAGAAATACATTATTGGCTGTCACATTAACATCAAGACATGATTTCAGCTTCACTTAAAATTTGTTGGTGTATAGGAAGCAAGCATTATTCCAACACATTTCATATGTTGTTACAGAGAACATGGACAAAATATTTTAATATTATGTCACACATTATAATGATTCTGTGATATTTGCTAGAAATAATTTCATGTTCAACCCCGGATTTTATTACTAATCCACAAATAATGAGGAGATATGTTGGCTAATCTCAGCAGCTCTGTTTCAAATTCAGGTACCTTTGGAAATGGAATTATTTTCCATTTTTGGTTTAGTTGTACTTTCTCTAGACTACTATTTTCCATGGAAAATACTCATAGATTATCACAGTGACTGAAAAACACACCCACACATTGCTGTTGTCAGACACTCTCTGAATCTGAGACTTGCTTTCTGCCTAAGAGAAAAACAGTAAAAGGAAATATCCAAAAAGGAACATGTAGACATTAAAACCTCTATGGAAACAATCTTAGAGCAAATACTTTAAATTAGTTGAGATTAACAGCTATTTACTGTGTTGTTTTATCTACAAAATCTCTCAATCAGTATTTGCAGAATCAAATTGCCTACTGCAAAATGCTGCCAAAGACTACTCAAGGCAGAAGCTTGTTTGATATTAAAAACAGGAAATGAGATTTAAAAAACTTTAAAACATGCCAAATACTAACACAACAAGTTTTATTAGCAAAATTTAGACTGCCAGTCCTCATGAATGAGGACTAGTAAAGTGAAGAAAATGAAAAAAAATATTTGAAATCTGATTTTAAAAGGTCTAAATTCCGAATGTAACTTCGATGTCTCCTAATGSGCACATCACTGAATATTTTCTCCACTAGAAATAGCTTTAGTTTTTCCATGAGAAATATTGAAACAATAMATGTTTCATTTAGTTTTTTCTTTGACTTTTCTATTGAAACAAAAAACAAGTGTCTTGTTAGAAAACAACAAAAAAATCTGATATAATTTGAAAGTAAAATCTGTTCTGTTTTGAAGTGGCAATAGTTGGTATTTTTCAAATCAACCTTTTCTGTCCCCAAATGAAATTTAAACATGAATGAAATACAAAAAATGTTATTTTATGTCAAAAGAATTTCGCCAGTGTTTCAATAAAAACTTGAATGATACTTTTTTAAATCTTGAAACCAGACTTGTTCAACTAAATGCACAGGCTTTGTGCCATTGCTAGATCTTGACTTCATCATTATTATACAGTAGACTCTGAACATAATGACAGAAATCCCATCCCTAAGATGTTCAAGCTAGTTTAAATACAAAAACATAACAACATTGATAGAGCTGAACTAAAAGTCCTAGGAAGCTTTTTCCATCTGTAATTTTCAGGACATCCTGCTAAGATAGTGAGATTTTTTCTTGCTCTAAGGAAAAAGGGAATGAGATCTCTGGGAGTTAATAATCCTTTACATATATTCTGATTTTTTTGTAAATAAAATGCTCTTATGAAATAGCTAGTCTCAACACTGTAATTCGTACCTTGCTTAGGATTTTCATATTATTAATTGGGAGTAACCTTCTCTAAAACAATTACACAAGAAAACAGAGCTTCTTTATTTCTCAATTTTTCTCTTGAAGTATTTCAGTATCTCTTGAGTATAATAAATAGCTGTTAACTTAGAGAAAATTCTTCTGAATTGGATCGTCTATATCAGGTGTCCGAACGTCACCTCTAAATATATTATTTTACTATAGAATGACTTTGTTTTATTTCAGAAGCCCAGCATTCAGAATGTCCTTCTCATCCACTCCCCTGTAAACCTGAGAACTTCTGACGCTGGGCACCCAATGAAACCTCCATAGTTATGAAAAGGACCTTGGTAGCTTTACTAGTTGCAACAAGTAGATAAAGGTAGTTGGGATCAAAAAATGAACTTAAAAACAGATAGGCAAGTAAAAGAACACACTTTCTGAAGTTTCATCTCTCCCTTTTTCACAACTTTACCAGAAGTTTTCTTTAAGTACAACACAAAAATGTTTTAAGTAAGTGAACAGCAGTAGTTTAGCTCCCATTATAGTCTCTTATATACACACATACACAATATATTTTATATGTAGTATATATATGTTACTGTAGTACTGTGGACAGGTGTATATCCCTAATTAATAGACATATTTTGGAGTTTGAGCATAATCATATTTTACAGAATAGATGCTCATCATATAATGCCAAGCAATAATCAGCCTAAATTTATCAAGCATTTCATGCAGAAGAACAAAGTACAGTAAGTAATGTGGAAAGTGATGAACGAAGAGAAAAATAATTTCTGATATCACAGTTAAAATAAGCTAAAAATAAGTTGTAGTGCCTCATTATTGTAATTTCTACTAATACCAATAAGGGCATGTGAACTATAGTGCAGAAAGACAGTCCAGCCTACTTCCTGAGATAACAGCAATGTAAACATCCAGACTTTTATAAACTCTTGGGAAAAAAAGCAAATGCCAACTTCCCACTGAATGTTTGGCATGAGCTGCCAGCAACCACGTCACTAAGGCTTCCAAAATGTACAGCTATCAAAACATCTCAAAAAAATCTCAAAAATGGATTACAAATCTACAGTTAGAATCCCACTCTCTATCTGATATCAATAAAAGAATAGCTAAAATATAAATTATATTGGCCTATTGGACAAAGGAAACACTTTGGCCTCAGTTTGGAAAGATATATATTTAACCATATGCATGAGTTTTTGATACTGAAAACTAAAAAAGACTAGAACTGTGTATTTGCTCCTGTTTTAACAGATACCTGGAGATGGATTATTATATTATATTATGCTAGTCATAACGCAATTATTCTAACTTTTGCTTAAAGAAAATTTCTCTTCCCAGGAGGATTTGCTTAGGTGGCAGGCATCTGGGTATTTTTCTAAGGAAAGCTTCGGACCATCTTGCCAAATCCAGTCTTTTCATAGGAAAGAATAAGGGTACATTCAAGACTTTATGGACCACTCTTAAACATCTCAGAAAAAGTAAGTCGTTGTCTCTTTTTTGTATAAAAAATATTGAATTTGGGAATTGCTGATATGTGGATTAAAGCAATTCTGTCATTTCTTCCCAGAAATGGCAATTATTACTGGTGCCTCGTTAAAATTAAGGATAGGATACTTAGAAGTGATGAGGATATTGATACCACTTAAAATTAACTGCATTACCCTAAACTTTTTACAAGATATAAAATATAACCTGAAGTTTTTTAGACACTTTAAAACCACTGCAGTCTTCAGTCTAAAAATAAGTTACATTCGAAGTATCATTTTACTGTTTTTTTCACAGATGAATTAAGTATAGAATTAAGTTTATATACTTTTTATCATATAAAAGAATACTTTGTCTTATTTAGTGCAACAGTGTCATCTTAGAATTCCTAACACACATGAAATTATTCCTCCTATCTAAAGTTTCTAGTAGCTGTGTCATAGAAGATTCACAAATTTAGGGAGATTGGRGTGTTGTCTTATGTCAGCAGCTTTGGCTTAATGACACGAGACAGTTACGAGTGCTGTAAAATCTGTGGTAGTTCCAATTAGCCCCTTCTCATGTTCTTAATATATTTTGTTGACACATAGCATTTTCATGAATAACAAAGTAGTACTAGCATAATATTCAAGATATATCAGTACAGTTAATCATTAAATTGAAGCAATCGTTTTAAGCACACATCATTAGAAATGATCTGTTTTTCTTCTCGAAGAATACTGCTTTCAGCAGTTTATCTGTTAAGGAAATACTCTGTCAAAAATAGGAGTACATAGTTTCCACTGTACATGAAAGCACTTAGTTTACATATAATTTGTCAATGTACATAAATTAAGATTTTATTCCAGTTTAAAAATGGTTCTGCACAAACATGAGATGAGGTCTGGTTCTCATTTCACCCGTGCTGGTTCACCTGTTCCCAAAGTGTAATACGCTGTGCTAAGTCAGCTAGAACGGACTGTGTATTTGCTTCTGTTTTAACAGATATCTTGAGATGGGTTATTATATAAATCTAGTCATAACATAATTATTCTAACTTCTGCTTGAAGAAAAATCCCTCTTCCCAGGGGGATTTTCTCAGGTGGCAGGCATCTTGTTTGTTTATCTAGGGAAAGCTGATTCTTCAGTACACCTTGCCAAATTCAGTCTTTTCGTTGGGCAGAATACGGAGACAAGCCATCAAATTTTATAAATAAACTTCTGGATTATTTCTAGCTTCTGAAAAGAAGCCAAAGACAATGCACTCAGTCATTAAAATGCTTTGAAAAAAAAATTAGGAGGACATACAGGAAGTCATGTATAAGTATATGATAATTTTCAATATCTCAGAAATAGCCTGCCTATTGAGGCTGATGTTGTCAAGAATAAGTGATTAAAAAACCTGGCAGTCTCCAGTTATTATGGCATTTGGTCAAATCACTTTTTGTATGTGTATGAAATCTTGTGTTCCATGAATTCTGATAGGAAGCCTGACTTCCAGCCCTGTTTTATTTTATATTAGTATACATGTCTTGTCAAGTATGAAGTGGATAACCCTTTGTAAATAACATAAGAGATAGATTAAATCCATTTCTTAAATGGACTGAGATTTCCAACCAGGCCTGTGGCTAATTATGTGGAATATCTGTCATATAACTATAGTGAAACTCATGGATTTGGCATACTAATAGTCACAGTTTCAAAAAAAACAACTTCACATTGAGGAAGGTAATAATTTTGATAAATTTTGTCCAGATCCAGAGTCTAATAAATTGTCTATTAATATTAACAAAAGTCTCTCAGTTGTATATTAGGTTGCTAAGTTTAAGTGTGCATGTACAGGATGCAAAATTAGGCTTGAGATGTAATTTTAGCCTGTGAAACATTCTATTTGATTTGTTCATCACCTATGTACATGGCTGTGCCCAAATTTAATAGAAGATGCTTGACTTCCTTCAAGAAAGCAGTTCCTTCTGCTTATTGGAGAGGGGAAAATGAAGTATATACTGAAAATGAATCACTGAAATTRTACACATTCTTACTCACTTAACACACCATTTGGGTTTGAGGCAAAAGCACRCAACATTTTGGACTCCTCAGCTGCAGAATAGTTTTTAGCTGAAATGACATGGCTGATGTTAAACCAGGCCAGATACTGTTTCTAAGAAGAGTGATTCTTTCTTAGAATAGGAAGACATCCTGTTTCCAGCTCTGAAATTTAAGGGAATAATTTTCAGGAACATTACTTCCTTATCAGGAAGTAATAATTTAGATTCTGTTTTCCCTTTTATTATCTACAATTTCATCTAGTAAAATCAGGATTGCTTTGGTATAAGTGAGAGTAGAGTTTGACCTACACAGTTGTTTTTTTTCCTACATTTTTGAAATTTTGGCCACCTTCTCATAAACAACAAGAAAAATCTAGGGAGTATTCATGTAGACAGGAACATGTAGTTAGGAAAGTTTCATAAATCATCCAACTTCAGTCTGTATTTTAAATTTTGGTCAGTCCAGATAGCCTGTCTCACTCAGATAAATTGTTCTTTTCCCACAAAGTTAAATTTAAAAATTGTGGTAAGCATAATATACAATTATTATCTAAAAAGCACAGACTGTTATGAGATATAGTGGTCCAAGAAATTATATGTCATCAAATTACTGAAGATATTAAACATCTGTGTTAGTTATGCAAAGTGTATCAAAAGCAGTCTCTAAATATAAAATGGAAACAGATCAGATTCAGGAAAATATGTTGATTTCACAGCAATATTTTGAGTAGAAAATACAAAGTCCATAGAACTGTAAAATAATTGTGCAGCTGATCTGAATCCACACTAGATGATCTCAGGTCATTCTTCAAATCTGCTTAACGTAGGTAGGGAACCATATATCAGGTTCCAGCGTAAATACGTTCTTTTGAATTATGGTATAACAGAAAATGGCCCTATTACACCTTATCATCTGACCTGCTCTTACAGTTCTTACTTGGTGTCAAACAAGCCATCATCAGGGTAGATATTTTTCTATGATCTCCCCCCAAAATGACAAAAACATCAATAGGCAACTAAGCCTATGCAGTCTCCTTATTCAAGATGTCAGGAATCTGAGATAGGAGTTATTTTGGCAATTTGAATTCAGCATTTGAACATGTTTTGTCTTAAAGCCGTACACTAATTTGACTATGGTCTGGGTTTAAGTAGTTTTGGAGTTGAAAACAAATTATCTTTCTGAAACAGTCATTATGGAATATTTTGTGACTACTCCTAATGAAAAAAAGTAGTTGTTAAGGGCTAAAGAGAGTGGAACCTTCCTTTCAGTTTGCATAACATAAAAATAGTTCACATAGGAAGTGTTCAATGGAGATGGAAACATGGAAGACTGATGTACAGAAAAATTTAAAGCCCATCTCCTCAGTGAGAAGCTAAGATATTTAGGCACATCATTGTTATCAAAAAGGGAATTATGTGCCTAGATAGGATTTAGGTGCACAAGTAATTCTAAGGATTTGGGTATTCTTCTGTGGAAACAAGTCATAAGGCTGAAATTATAGAAAGAGTTTTTAAATTAAAAGATTAATATTCTATGGCGTTTTAAGTTAAATGAATAATAATCTTTATTCTGCTGGGGGAGTGGGGCTTGGTAAAACATAATCACACATTTGGGCACTAAAAYGCTGAGAAGTATGTTAGGTTTTAAATAAAATTAGTCCATATCCTTTGGAAGTAAACTTAGACCTTGTTTTTTTCCCTTCATTCCTCCATCTCTTTTTACAGTTTATTAGTACACTGCATTCCTGATGTTTATTGAACTGAAGCGAATTTTAGTGCTAGAGCTTACAGAACTTTCTACAACTCCAGAATGTTTCCTTTTCTCGTGATGAAGAAATATATACTTACACATCTATCAAAGGCCACTCTGTTTTCCATCGCTACACTGGTTTAGCTGACTGCTCCTTTTTTAATGCGTGAAGCAAACATTGCTCTTAGTGCCTGTTTTTCTTTTATCATAAATTCCGGTCCCCACAGAATAGGAAGATATTTGTTCACATTACTTATGTTTTGAAGTAGGAACATGAAGTTTAGATTCTGAAATACGTTTGAAAAGAAAAGTCAGAACTGCTGTTAGAAGGAATTCAAACGCCATGAAACCCTGACATGAAACATTGCGCTCATTGTTATGGGATAAGGTCAGTAGTTCAGACGGCATCTATATTACAGACAGTTCTAAAAATGAAACTAAAGGAGTGCTGATAAGATATATTTTAAAGCACCTTTCTATATGCTTAGTTATATGTTATTCATAAAAGTGTGGCAGCCTCGTGGCAAAGGGACAGTCAAGGGGGTGATTTATAGAACAGCCTCATCACGACTTGTATTTAACAGTAGAAAGAAAATGCATTGTTTCTAGATTTCATAGTCTGTCCTATTCATTTTGGCCTATTTTTAAGGAGCTTTGTGTAACAGAGAGAGGTTGCTAATGGAGGTGTATTTACTTTCAATGCATGGGGTACTACCAGTAGAATATGGGCACTTACTGGAAAACACACAAGTATTATGATATAATTCTGTCTCACAGCCAGTGGAGTCCTAATAACAACATTATATGCAATATCACTGCAATATTTGAATTACAAACTTGATTTGATCACGTTCTTAAATACTAAAATTCATTAATGATTTCTTGATTGGCCTTTCTTCTCAGGTATACCAAACTCCTGTAAAGGTCATAGGATCAGCCTAAATCTTGGACCAACACAGAATATCCAAATTCTTTGTTATAAAATGAACTCTTCAATTTATCTTCAATATGAACTCTTCAATATCTATGCTAGGTTAAATATTTTGATTTATATTTCCTAGGGAATTATTTTAAACATACAAAATATATGTCATATTTCATTAATTTATATTGCACATGTGCTTAAGACAAGCAATTGCTCTAATGTTTTGCAGATTCAGGGTGTTCAGCACGTGTGACTATTTCAGCATGTCTGATAAAAACATCCCTGTCATTAGTAGCAGTGAGCTAAAGAAACAAATTTGCTAAGAGATTGAAGCAACCTACTCTTGCGTGTTTATTTAACTTTGTGACTTGGTAACACACATCATGGACAGGTCTTCTGTTGATGTGGAATGTAGTGATATGTCTTATTGTCACTTTTCTGAGTATCAGCATTTCCTCCTCTTGGGGAAAATGTCTGCATTGCATAGGATTTTTGTCAAGCAGTAAAAAGATTATAGTTGATATCATGTTACAAATTAATAATTATTTTTACAAGAGCTGTAATTCACATTGTATTAACAAATAAAATTATGCAGCCATGTAGTTGAGATGTATTAGTTGGAAACCATGACTAAGCCAATTTTAGCAGCAACTGAAAAAAGTCTTATTAATTACTACAAGGTCCAAGTTGTCAGATACCATAAGCATGAGATTAACGTCACCATGTTCCCAGATTATTGTAAATGGAAAGATTATCCCTTGCATTCTTTAAAATGCCACTACAAAAATTTAACCCTACTAGCTGCTGCACAAGCATTTTTCAGCCACAGGTTCAAATTTTTCTTTCTATATAATAATTGTAGAAATATTTTACTGAGAGAATACATTCTTGGTAATTTATCAAACTTCAGTTTCCCAGTATTTTTTTTTCAAGTGAATAAAACAGAATGAACTGTAACCAAGAACTATTTAAAATAGGTAACTGCAACTCTGAACAATGGTAGCAAGTGATTTGTTTTGTCTTGAAATTGCTGAAATGGGTCTTGCCACAAAACACTGATTTTTTTGACTTATATGTGGCTTGAAATTTTCAATTATACATGCTCAGTGCATCAGCAGCACAGTTATGGACCTGGGACTAAATCCACGAAGAATTTAAGCATTGCATCTCTTCCTGCCGGAATACCCARCCGTTACAGAATCTGAGTTACTCATCCAGTCTTCCTTCACAATGCAGAGAGCTGGATGTATAAGTATAGGCACATGGCTGAATGAAGTTGGGAAGATACTCTATCATATCTTAATCTGGCTATTATGATGAACAGTAATAGCAAAGAGATAGTAGCATAGGCTTTAGCTTATGCTAGCAACCAGTGTGCACTCTTTAGAGCCTTAATATGCTGTTTCCTTGCATGTCCTAAAGCTTGAGTGCTAGTGTTTCGTATTTGTGGCTYGCTACCTATATTAAACTGGCACAGGTGTGCCAGTATATGTCAGACTTCATGTTGTCATGTCACAAGGCAGGATTCTTTACAGCAAACATACTGAATAGGGGACTACATAACCTAGAAGAGGAATGCTAAAGACTGCCCCTTTACTGAGCTTAGGCCTAACTTTGAGACTGAAAGAGGATTTTATGCCAGATGCATATTCACACCGAAACCTCTTTGCTAGACTAATATCCCTGTGGACATGAACACACCATGCCACAACCTAGATCCAAAGTCAGAAGTAGGATATCCATTTCAATGCAGTACTTCACCTGAAAAACAAGGCTAATTAAGCCAGGTGCAGAGCTAGTCCCAGAGCAACACTTCTGCTGTGTGAGTTAATAACTCTGCAAGGCACTGCACACTGCACATTTAGACATGCAAAGCTAATTCCCTATTCTGTGCTGCACATAGAAGACCTCTTCCTTCTATCCTGTCAGTAATTTAGGTGGCYATTTCCATCAGAATCCAGAATCCTGCACTTGAGTGTGCCTGAGCTTTTCTCATAAAACGTGGCAGTAGTACCTAATGCTCAAATCTCAGTTGTTAGATTACTCCTCAGGGACCTAGCACTGAAGTCAAACCATGCTCGCAAATTTCCTTTTCAGGCCCATGTTAGCCATATCAGATTTTACCTGGAATCTGAATACAGCTGCAACTTTACTGAGTTCGTTTTCCACCTCTTAAGCAAGTGCTTGCTCAATTCAATTAAATTTTGGGCATTTCTAGATGTGCCAAAAAGTAATTTTTTCACTACTTAGCAATCTTCACTCACAGAACCTTAGACATGCAGTGATTTTAGGCACCTTCAAAGTCAGACCTTGAGACTGAAATTTTGGCGTAATGTTCAAACAGCAAAAGTTTAACTAGGACTTGGAGAGTTAGGTCATTTGTGACCTATGTCTAACTTTTCTATGAATCTAGCCCATAAATGACATTTTATCCTTCAGTAATTAATAAAACTCTCTCCATAATGAGTCAAAACCTACTGAACTCACTCCAGTTGTTTCCATTATTGTTTCACTTGCTGTTCTTTCACCAATTAGTCTTAAATTTAGTAAAGAGTCAGAGTATTGAAAATCCATAAGCTTTCATACATTTGGGCTGTTTGATTAGCGACTGTAAATCTTGAAACAATTTTCTTACATATATATATAGAGAGAGTTATATATACTTGAAACATCCCTCTGGCTTTAGCAAGGACTTGATCAGTGCTTTCCAACTGAAAGATTAAATATTGAATGATAGTGAAGAGAGAGGCACAATTACCATTATTTTGCTTAGGAATTAACTAATGATAACATTCTAACAATGCCTTTTATCGCCCTATGAAGTGACTTGACAGATGGTTTTCACAACTCCAAAACCAGTGGTTTCTCAACATAAAAATCTGTAACATTTTTAGTATTAAAAATACTTTCATTGTCACTAGCTTTGTTGATCTATTAAGATACTTCTTAAAACTCCACAGACTTSAAGAAGTAAGGAATGGACAGTCATTTATTCTCCACAATATATCTACACCAAAAGCTTAGTGTATGTACTTTAGTATAATAAAAGAAAGGGAGTATTATCTAAGTGAAAGAGATATTTTTATTGACTGACAATAAAATGTATAGCAGATCTATTTCAGAGTTTATTGAGAGACACTATAACTTATTACAATCTTTATGGTGATTTTTGAATTGCTGATGTTTACTGTAGTATAAAAGTACTCTACTACATTTACTTGTTGAACATATTCTATTTTTAAAAAATGAAAAATTTCAGGTTAAATTTTGCTTTCTGTTTTACTATAAATCTTCTCATAGTCTAAAACAACAAGTGCCAGATACTCCCAGCTGAGTCTGAAATTCATTGCAATACACAGGGTATTAACTGACCCTTATTCAAAGCTAATATATGACCAATTAAACAGGTCTTTAAAGGGTTAAATTTGAGTTGCTTTCTGCTAACTTAGGACTCTGGCCAGCAGAGGTCATACTGAGTCAGTAGGATTTCATACTCCCATTTTTCCGATGATCTCTTCAGTTAAGGCTAGCAGAAGCTTTGTGAGAAAAAGGGTGAGAGAGGATAGAAGTGAGAATGTGAGCTGATACAGGAAAAGGAAAAAGAGGCATCTGTGACCAGTCTTGAGTGGTGAACAGGGCAGATTCACCTGGCTATTTTTTTGGACAGCAACAGTAAGACGCAAATATTACGGCTGCTGTRTATGGGCAGAAATGCGTCCTATTTGTTTGTAAGATTGAATTTGAAGATACTATACATGTTTGTCAGTCACATCTAAATCTCACTCTGTATGTTAGGTGCTGCATCATCTCTAAAGACTCACAATGTTAATTTGAACATAAGTAATAGTAAATTTTCTTGTGATTAACTAAGTTCACCAGCCTGACTTGTGACTGCAGGATGAGTTTACTCTGTCCTCAGCCAGAGAAAATTCACACTCCAGCAGAGCAGCCTAGTAACTAGGCAGTAGGCGAGGCAGGATGAAGGCATTGCCCATTTTGTTTGTTAGAACTCATTCCATATCTAGGAGAGGAGGTAAACTACTTTTCTTGTCTAATTTCTAATAAATTTTAATTTCTTACAATGTTTGTTGACTGTAAAGATCCTTGTCTTTGGTTTCATTAACTATTGGCTAATAGTTAATGCAGTTTTTGCTGTCTGCGTTTGGTCACCATAGGTAGGCTACAGTCTGTATGAAATACTTCTGCTTGGATTTTGACTAGTATAAGATATATGGAGATCAGAAAATGCCARTTATAGTTGAGATTTATTCTGATGTTAACTGGTTGGAGCCCCTATCAGTATCGAGGTATTCTTCTGATGATTATATCCCTCCTGTCTTCTTTCCTCTGTTCACCCTGGGAATCCSTAAGCACCATTCTTGCCTTCTTTTTTTATCTAGGGCCTTAAATAAAGCTTGTTTAAGGAAGTTTAACTTAGGAACTATTAACTTCAATAGGTTTTGGATCAACCTATAAAATATTTATATATGTAAAAGTAGTGTCAGTCATTTACCTGATATGTCTTAATGAAATAATTATTTTCTGTATAGATGTAAATGCATGCAATGTAACTTGCAAGCAAAAGGCTTTCACTGAGTGCTGTGGTCTTCACATAGATWTATTGAGCAAGACTCCTCCAACAGATAAATCTTTTCCTACTCTTTATGAAAGACACCCACAAAGGAACTGTAATCAGTCTAGCTTGTTTAGAACATTACATAATACTAAGTGATGCTCTCTCATAATCTGATACATGGTTATACTACATGACAAAGCATTTTATTACATGAAATGAAAATATGCAAGCATACGTTTATAGAAAATATATCTGTAGTTGGAGAAAACACAATTAATTCAACAAATAATAGTGCAGTAAAAATTGTTCCACGTTCGGTATACATCCAAACGKGATGACATGTACATTATTTCTGGCAAAGCTTGAATTCAACTTGGAGTATGCTACTGGTTACTGAGTTTTCTGTTACCACTATTCAGCGTAAGTACTAAATATATTGAATATAACTATAAACATAAAATAAGGAATTGCAAACTGTATTGCTTGTTTTTATCCCTGCTAGAGAAGAAAAGCATCTGAGCGCGCTTGGAATGTGTGGAGTTTAAACCTGTTAGTCATTTTTGTGAAGGGCTGGCCTTTGTGGTATTCTGGTACATTTTAAGGTTCAATTAGCAGGAATCTGCTTAGTTTTCATTTATAGTATGATACAAATGCATAACATTATCTAAATAAAATTTTATAATAAAGTAGTATAAAAATAAGCTCTTTCACACTCAAATGATACACATATTGGGGAAGAGCGAACAAAAGAAAAGGATCCTGAAGGTGGAGAACAACTTCAGTAAACCCGCTTGTATTTTATAGAAGTGTTTTGATTTATATTCTGTGTACTAGATCATACAATAAATGTCTAGCTTGTATTTCAAAGACACTACTGAAATATCTTTTCTCTTACTCAGGCTAGTAATACTGTCCTAAGTATGGGAAGTACATTTGATTCCTACAGATYGCACAGCACATCAGAGCCCTGTTCAGAGTGGGACTGTTAAATATTTCTGAAATAAAAATAATAGTTTTTTGTTGTGGATGGGTTCTAAACGTAGAAAAATTTGTTTTTCACTTTAACGACTCTTCAGGATTTCCTCCTTGAAAAATAGACCTGTAGTTGTATCCTGAAACATCATTTCAGTAGCAAATGCTTGGGTGGATTTCTATATTCAGCTAAACACCTTTACCATGTTTCATTTCTTCTGAGATTCAGTGTGGTCTTTACTAGAAGAACTTATGAGGGATTGGAAGGTAATAGGTAAATTGTTTCTAAAAAGGTACAAGCAATATCCTTATATCTGTTTGACCCACCACAGTTTTTAGTGTCGTTAGTTGTTAATGATTCTAAAACAATCAGGTATAACTAAGGGGGCAAAAGGACAGGCTTCTCTGGCACTTCTGGTAGATTACGTAGCTGTAAAGACATTCCATTAAAGATTGCTGATAGTATATAGGAGACACATAAAAATTCCTGCTTTGGTTAGCAAGAGAACTAGAGATGTTTGCTTACAGGCAAACTCAATTAGTTCAGAATATATTTTCAGTAAGGACTAAAACCAGCTGTGTTTCTATTGTGTTAAATATGCCTAGTGGTCAGCTGTCTCCACTTAAGAAGACAGCGTATTTCCCAACAGTTACTGCACCGTGGGTTTTAAGATAATACCTTTTACCCTTTTATTATTTCAGATACCAGTGTGTACTAACTTGGTAAATGAAGACTTTTAGTGTTCAACTGAACTATCCAAATATTTAACTGATCAAAAATCTAACTCCGTTTTCCTATTTTAATGGGGACTTTTAGTGGTATTTATGTGGTACCAGTATATCAGAACCTAGAAAAATTCTCTAGGAGCTTTGTTTTTGGAAAAATTCCCATTTTTAAAGTGGGAATAAAAATTACARACTATAGAACATAGCTGGTCTACATCAATGTATGTCATTCCATATGAACAACAAAACTTGTACTAATGTAGGGTCACTGCAATTGTGAGGTGCAGGCTTCAGAAGTCACTTCATCTGGCCAAAATTTGTACACGGCAAGAATATTATAAAGAAGATTTTTAAATAGTATTTTAGTAAAAAGCTACTTGTATTTATGTGCTTTCATGTAATATTGGTAATATTTTTAAGATATCAAAATGATAAATTTTAAATGCCGACATAAAAGACTGCTTTTTGTTTTTCCAGATGTACTAAAAACAATTCATATGAAATATTTTGCTTTTGAAATAGAGCTCTTCTAGCAGTTTCTTTGAAATACACAATATGAGGGAAGAATCATAAGCCAAATATAAAACATTATTCAGAAGTACAGATTAACATAAGTATAATGTGACAATTATTAAATTAGAAGGTAAAATGTTACTTTGTGGAACCACAACCACAGTGACTCACGTCTGTTGTAGCTCCTTATTAGGAAGGTTGGCCCTGTGGTTATGGCAGAGAACTGTAACTTGGCAGATACACATTAAATTTCTGGTTCTACTAGATTTCCTGTGCAATCTTTAGAAAACAACTTAAGGCTAGATTAAAAAAAAGCAAACAAACTTGATGCTACAGTGCTGAGCAGCTCAGCACCTAACTCTTAGTTCACCACCCCAGAATAACATCCAGATTCTTTTTCAGTGTGTAGGAAATGATCAACCACACTTTGAGCAGACACCCACTTTCTGCTAGCCCAACCTAATCCTGACAACAGGAGAGTGGTTTAAATCAAACCCTTATCCAGTATTTAGGTGCTTTTCTCAGCACTGCAGAGAGGTGCCTCCTCCCATTCAAGGTTCACAGCCCAAACCCTGCTCTTGAAATAGCTGCCTGTATCCTTTCTTTCAAAACATGTCTAGAAGAGGTGATAGTGATACCCCCTCACTCTTGCTTTTATACAATACCTTACTGGTTAAAGCACTCTCCCAAGATAAGAGAAATACGGATTCAATACACTATTCTGACTGAGAAAACTGAAACTAAGCTCTTCCAGCCTTTTAATCTGTGCCCTCATGACCAACCTATAGGACATGATATGATAAGTACTGTTTCCATCCCTCCTATTTACACTATTCTGTTATTGAAAAACAATAAAGTTAACTAGATCAGAGAGAATGTAGTGAGAGTAAGCAGGCCATTTAGCCTAGTGGTAAATGTCTTCAGCTAAAGATGCCAAGATAATAAAAGTCATTTTATGAAAACTTGATCCCTACTGCTGAGGTCTGTGGAAGAGTTTTACTTCTCCAATTCCATTTAAGCTGATCATATTTGACAAGCTCTACTAAGGATAATGTGAATGTAGAGGCTACAGTAGTACACAGTACAAGACGAGGATAACAGTGGTTTTCACAGACTTGAGTTTTGCAGAGTCACAGGTATCTATATAAAATATGGGTTGAAATGACAGATAGAAACTAGATTTATGACACATCTTGAAAAGAAGTGAGAAGTCATGAATCTTGCTGGATCAAAACTGWCTCTTTAGGCTCTAGTCATAATGCTTTATCAAATAGTTATGGACCTGAAGTTCATGCTACAAAAAGTAAAGTGCACATCAATGAAAAGCCTAAGGATGGAGAAAGAGGAAGAAAGGGACAGGAAAAATAACTAAAGAAAAATGTGCAGACAGCAGTCTTAAAGATAAAAAGATGAGAACTTCATTATTTGTTGATTCTTAAAATCTTTTTATCTGGGAAACATTGGGTATTTATTATTATATATTTCTAAAAAGGCTTGCAAAAGGTGGTTTTAATCACATTAATTTTCTTCATGGTGTCTAAGCTAAACATTGCTGTGTTTTTCAATTCCTTTCACTACTGATATTGTTCAACAAATGCTCATATACCTTGTGCTGATAACTAATACCCTTCAGTAGGGCATAGTTTTGCAGTCAGGAACAGCAAACTAATATGACAGTTAGACAGTGTGATATTAATAATACTTCATTAGCAGCACGGGAGTAGTCTTACATGTATGTACTGAAAAACTCTGGCAACCATTTCTAGGAGTTCTTCCTTCAGAGGCCTGATTTTAAAAGGTTGTTTTGAGTAACAAAAGACAATCCACAAGACTGAAGTGTACATCTGGTTCATAAAACTAAAAAATTATGTTACTATACTCATTTAGACATTTGGTGTTTATTCTTGAGGACCATGCTTCTGAGATTCTGCACTAAGTTATTTTATCTGCCACACTTCTTTCAGTTAGGTCTCGGTCAAATAGTTGAATATCCTCAGATTCTATAGGAGTCAATGGAAATAGGGACTGAGTTCTTTGCACTTCACAGAAGGATTCACTTGGCTCTGTACAAAACTGAGCTCCTTATTTTCACTATTTATTACATCCAATTTAAATGCAAATTGAAATGGAATAAATAAGAATATATATAATCAATGTATTTATTTCGAAACTTTCATTTCTTCTTATTGTTTTAGTGAAGGGCTGGCTGCAACACTTAATTTCATGATCCCCTCCATTTTTTTACTGTATACTCTTTCACTTGCTAACTTCATATATAAACTGTAGCTTTAGAGAGCTTCTCTGTACTTATGGTTCTACACCTGCCCTCTTCCCTCTCAAGCAAGCATTTTGCTTCTTTTGAGCCATTAATTTGTAGGTTTCCATCTCCACTCTGCTCTAGATTGCCCTTGTGTCAACCTTCTTTTTTTTAAAGAACCTATGTCATGATAGCGATGGTATAAGTGACAGTGATAAGCATCTGATGTGATGTGGCATGTGATGTGATTGTGGCGTAAGGTACTATCTGTTAATGAGGTTGTGCAGGCCTATCAATGATATGAGGGACGGACTGAACTGCCAGACTGCAACTTTATTGAACTATTGAAGGGACAGGAAGCCGCGATAATCTTATCTATTACTGTGCAACAGTTACCGCATTACAGATTTCCCTACTGTCCAGATTATACAGGCCGTTCCTGCTACGTGCTAAATGTTCTTCTTAGGCATAGAGCTCATGATGGGGAGGGGGGAAAGGGTCATTTTGATTCCCCACTTCCTTACATCTGGCTATCCAGGTGAGAGTGCCACAAAGACATAGGTGTGTTTGCTACTACCACACACATACACTGCCAGGCTTAGAGATTCCRGAGAGATTTTTCTTGTCTAGCTGAACACCGCTTCCAAGTAGTCCATGGTTTATTAGATTATAGTAAAGCCACAAACACCATTTCTCTCCTTAAAAATCTACTACTTGGTAAATGCATGCTTTTTAAATTCTGTATCTGTCACATTAAAAATATTACAAAAATCTAAAAAAAAATCTTCATCTACAGTCCATGAAAAATAATACTGTGTACTTTGACTCTTCATAGCATTTTTCATCTTAACATGCAGTTGTTATGTATCGCATTTGAAAACTGAACACCAAAGGTTCTTGTAAAGCTTGAAGGTTAATGGCATAGTCTGCCCCCTGACTATAGGAAACTGTCAATCTAATTTAAAATGACAGATGTGCTTTTACAGCTGGAGCAGTACTGAAGATCTTTAAGTTTCAGTCTTTTGGGAGAAACTAGTGGACAAAATAGCAAGAGATGTCATTGAGTAATTTTTCTAGAAGAGATTGATCAAAGTTTGGAATGTGTGCTGTTCTGAGAAGTCCCAAGAATTCACAGGAGTTTCTCCAAAATGACATTATTTGATGACTGAAACCTCAATTGTACCAAAAGGAATACATTAGTATTATGGACCCTTATGATGACTATAATATATGATTTCATCCAAACAATTGGTATTAGTTTGACAACTTTGTTGTATCGGACAAATCCACTGAAAAATATCCTGTCCATAGACAACTTTTTTTTTTTTTAATAATAAACATAAGAAGCAAAACTTTCTTTTACATAGTATGTATGGTAATGGAATAATAAGGACCTATGTAAGTTTGAGTGGACAGAATCTGAACTCTCCGAAAATGTTAAACAAGGCATTTTTCTATAGAAGTTTGTTTCCTTAGAAGAACAAAACAGTGACTTCTGCAAGGCTTTCTAATTTGTACTTTATCTGAGAATCCTAGGTTAATTCTAGCTGATAATGGCTTACRTGAAGTCGGGAAGGGACTCTTTTTAAACTACTTTTAGGAAGGGATTTCCTACATTTATGGAAGAAATTACACAACATATTGTGTTCTTGGTGACCCAGAAAGTCTTTTTCAGTGCTATAAAAACTTAAATATGCACAAATACTGGGCTTGCTTCAAAATTATTCCCGTCATAAAGACTGAAATATTGCACATTTTAGCTTTGCAGACATCTTTTGCAGTACAGAAATTTTGTATAACTGGAGCTATTCTAAGAGAATCAATACATTACTATATATAAAACTTACTGGATTTGAGAGTCATTTCCTCATTCTTTGTAGAAAGTGAAAAAAGTGGTACAAAAAGTGCTACTGTTGATCTCTAAGGGTTAGCACTGAATTCCCCTGAGATAATACATAGATAGCATCTAAAAGTTTGTTTGGAGTAGAACTGCACTGAGGTCACTGTTCAAGACAACAAACTGTCTGCTGCATTCTCTGACCCTGAAAGGTTAGAGTTTAGGAATTTCCTGGAGAGATTCTGTTTGGTCTAACATTTTATAAAAGTATCAAGGGGATAGTTAAGAGCAATAGTAAGGTTATTTTCCTCAGAGTTGTAAAACTCTTTTATCTTGCCAAAAATACTTTCAGGGAGATGCCTGGTAAGTTTGTGTGAATGCAGAGGAGAAAGCAGAAAAAGGAAACCTGTTTTTCTGCAGGGGTCTAAGAACACGACAAATGGGTTTTAAAATAGTTTTATAGTGCAACATGCACTGCTATGTTAGAAAATGATATAATAGCAATGCACTATTTGTTTTAAGTAGCATAGCACTCTTCTGTGATTACATTTCTTTCCACATGAAAAAAAAAGTTCTTTCACACTGCATTCCTTGTTTGTACCTATGTTCATGGAGAAAACTTTAAAAACATTAAAGAAAGAGAACAGAGACCTTTTTAATTCATGCAATTTGCTAATGACATGTCCTGAGAAAACAGCTGGGCACAGCTGACTGGATGGTTAAAGATACAACTGTATTCATGATAATCAGTAGGAAGTCACAGGGAAATTACCTTTTTCATAAGTGTATTTGTTCATTTTCCTTTCACATTATTTATGGGATTTTTAGTTTCTAAACATGAACTGCACATCATCTCAATATGATACAAACAATCGTAATGAAGCAAGGAGATCAGTGTAATTTCATAATACAGTCCATAGGACTACATACACCAGAAAAACTGACTATGTCTTTTAAGAGCATCCAAAATGATAACCTTTAGCCAAATTCATCATGTGTTCTTCATCAGTGTCTAGTTTAGGGTGGTAGTAATAGCTCTTTGCAACATCTCTCAGAAAAATATCAGAGCGAAGGTTGACAAGCAAAGGTAGGCAAGACCTCTGAAATAGGACAATGACCAGATCAAATATCAATATGGTGCCTAAAAATCCATAGTGTGACTGCTAGTATCAACATTTTTGAAGTTAGCTCAGCCAGAGTTTCATGTGGATGCACCAGTGATGATCTGGTGGCAAACAGGGACCAGCAACATGGATTTTCAAAGAGCAAGTTAAACATGGCTACTTTAATGGGCATTGCTGTCAGGAGCATCTTAAAATAATATTGTAAATGTAGGTGCTAAATACAAGTTCTATTTCATACTTATGTTGACTTTGAGTGTTATCACTAGCCCTTTAGCCTCTCCAGTTTCTGTCTTCTTCCTCTTCAATTCACTCAGGCATCAGCAGCTTGAATTAACATTCACATTTAACTCTCAGATTTTGATTAAGTTTCAGCATTGACTTGCTTTCTTCTCTGAGCACTTAGGCCAGATTGCATACAAAATACCAGAACAACATTCTGCCAGTTGGATCCAATTTTGATTATCAGAACTAAAACTAACAACAAATACTCCCTGTCCATCACAATTCCTGTCACTCCCAACCAGTGAAGGATGCCTAGATCAAACACATCTGAAAGATACAATCCAAAACAGTCAGTTCAGTGTGAATCAATACTTAAGGTCTGAGTGGAATGTTATGTAAAGAAAACCACTGAGCTGAAGCAATGGGTTCTTTTAGGTGTGTGCCTGTTCTTAAGAACATCATATAATCATATCTTATCTTAAAGTGTATCAGATTTTGTTATTATTTCTAGGTTTTTTGCACACTAGTGGTATAATACAGCTTTCAACTGACCACTTGGGAGAGGGTTATGTAGCTGCTGACAAAGCCACATATATACTGGCCCAGGCTAATAACAGGAGTAAAAATAGGCAAATCTTGATATCAAATACACCGGTGTTTGGATGCGTTGGATTCTGTATTTTCATTCAACTCCTAAACTACTTGGTTTTATAGACCTTTTTCCAGTGGAGCAGCACTTATTCTGGCAAAGAGTTCAATTGATTAAAAAAGGAACCAAGAATCTGTAAAAATCTGATCTGAGTCTGAACTTCAAGAGTCCCAAGAATTCAAGTTATTCAGAGTGGTGGTATAAGCAATTCAAAAGATTCCCCCCCCCCAAAAAAAAAAAAAGCTTGCAAGTACTTTTGAATTCTTTAATAAATTATTTCTTTCACCTTTTTGTATATAGTAGCAAAGAAAATATTTATGTCAGCCACTTGTATCACTGTGTTCTTTAGAGAAGTGTTAGGTAACAATCTTTGTCCAGTTTGCAGAAAGGAAAAAGCACAACAGCTCTTTTAAGTGTTCACTCATATGGCTTGGGGAGAGAAGGAGGGTTAGCCAAAGGGAGGTGATGGTGACCCTTAAACTAAAAACTGGCTGGGTGAGTATTAAGACAGCCTGATGACTAGGGAGGTTTTATAAGTATTGTTCTTCCAGTCTCAGTTTCTTYTGAGGGCTAGAAGAGGTCTTACCATCTGCTAGTAACCACTACGCCAATGAAATTACACATTTACTGCGCCTGTCATTAAGAATGGAGATAATTACCACTTGCGTACCAAACCAAAGTTGGCAAGAAAGGAATCATGACCTGTCCCAGAGTTTATTGATGAATTAATGAACCTGTAACTTATAAATATAAATTAAAAAAAAAGCCACATTCCTTGTACTCTATCATTTTGCTTTCATACCTGGAATGAAGATTATATCRTACAGTGGCTACAAAGCGTGAGTTTAGCTCAAATATTAATGCAGACAATTTTGCTGTTGGGCTGCTGCACATAAGATGTCATGGCTCTTGAAATGGATGTTTAAAAACACCTTTCATACCAGGAGGCATAAGAACTAACTTGGCAATTCCAGTTTTCCTAATGATGTTGCACTTGCAGAGCTACTTTACCCCCAGAGGACCCTGTGGCTCTTAAAATTAACAGCAGCAAAGTGGTTTAGAACAGGGTATAAAGAATTCCTTTGCCAACTGAAACTGTGTGGTAGAAAGACCAGGTAAGTGGTATTATTTCATAACTACAGCAATGTCAACAATTCAGTGAGGATTTATGTGTGTGGAGGATATGGAACAGGAAAGGATATTTTTCATAAAATATGACTGTATGAGTATGAATTTTAGTAATACTTGTCAATACATGTTTGTTACTGAGGTTTTGTAACTGATTCTTCCTTAGGTAATTTTTTGTTCTAAACATAATAAAAATGATCTGTTATATCCAAAATTATTAGCTTCAAAGAAATAAATAAAATTAAAAACATTTTTCTGCAAAATCAATGTACTACAAGATGATAACTCTGGAATAGGTATGAAAATGTTCACACCATATATCCAAACAGAATGTGCTATAAACAAAACATAGGTTTTTAAATTAAAAATATAATATACACATTCTATCTGAAATAAGAAATAAGCTCCTTTTAAGCTGAAATGTAACCTTCAAGCACACATACATGAAAAATCTTCATTCTTCTGATGCTGCTTAACAGACATTTAATGGGCAATAAAGCTGAGTCCCTCATGCATTATATTCTATAGTTTGTCCTTGAACTCTCAGATCATGCACTGGCCTCCAGCTGCTAAAATGTACCACACTAATCTTAGCAAGAGGTATCATTAGAGTTACTAAATGTGGAAGGAAGAGCATTTAAGTTACTGTTGTCTGGAACATAAATAGACAGTGTTACTTCATATCCTATATTCAACATACCTTCTCTATTTACTCCTTAGTCTCAGTGGCAGTGTTTACACCTTCTTCCTTGGCTATACTATGGCATATTTTACAGTCTAAATTAGATAACATGTTCGGGGAGTGTCATGGTTCTCATCCAAATCACAAGCCTGTGAAAAAGCAAAAAAAAACAGGTCATGAAAAAGAGAGTTCCATCTTCCTTGATTGTCTTTCAAATACTCTGGCTGCAATAACTCAGAAGCATCCCAATTGCTAAGGCTTTATTCAGTACTTTATTGGAAAAATATCCTCTGAAAGCATATTGTGAAAACAGGAATGACTTTACCATTTGGCTCAAAAGATAATAGTTCTACTTGCAACTAACATACCACTAAAACTGCTGAAGGTTCTTTGCTTAAGTCCATCTTCCTCTTCTCTTCCTCCTGGGAAAGAAGAGGCAAAAGGTATCTGCCTCTCTAGATTGTATTCTGTAGACAGATAACCTGTATCCTACCTCCACACAAAAGGGAGTGAAGACCGAAATGCAACATAAAATACAAAACTGTAAACTTTGCTCCTCTTAGGAGGGTTCTAATTTATGGTCCACTGCCTTTCCACCAACCACCAATTAACTTGACAAACACTCTATAAAATTTCTTAGTATAAACACACAAATAGTCTACAACTTTCTATAGCTGTATTTAAAAACCATTTAATATTAGCAAAAAAAAAAATTACAAAAAGGCTGAGAGTAACACGTTCCACCTAATCCAACACAAACTATTAGGCAACTTGTGGTAAGTTTCAGGAGATGAGCAGGATATGGAAAAATGTCCTTCGGGATAAGGCCTGAAGTCTAGACTTCATATTCAGCTTTTTATTCCTGTAAAGATAAATGACAATCACAGTATATAAATACTTTTTACTGGATCAAAGAATAACATAACCTTCACAGACAGGGGTAGTACATACAGAGTATCAAACGGTCTTTTAAGTTTTTCATTTAGGTACTTTTCTCCTAAGGAATGGCAGTTCTGCAGCATGTCCATGTAAATTTTTATTAAAGACAAAATTTCTTAAAATAAAATAATTTTATTTACACTAAAATAAAATTCATCTGTTTAGATACTATAAAGTAACCAACACTTTTGTTCCACTGATTATACCACTGAGTTCTCATATATTTTGTTTTATTTTACAATACAAGCTTAATATAGCAAGAGGTGAGAAGGGCTTTATATTTTCTAACACTCACTGGTTCCAAATAATGCAATTCTGCAGTCAGTGTCTTTGTCTCCTTTGAGTTATGGTTGTTAAGTGAAAGTTATGATACGCTGCCTGATTTCACTGTTCCCACCACTGTGGCATGACTCTGAAAACTTTGGAATGAAAGAGGACGTGAATAAAAAGTCTTGAATTCCAGAGCAGGGGGTATACTCAAGAAGGGGAGGGAGCAGTGGGGAGAGGAAAACTAGGGCTTTGTCTTCCAAAGCATAACAGCATGTTTATAACAGAGGAAACACATACCCTTTTAAAAATGACTTGATTGGAAGAAAATTACTTTTAGCCGACTACTGAAAATCCCTAAGCACATGCTGGTTTGTTTAATGGGAACCGATTTTAAAAGCATTTATGGAATGTACAGAGGGATCCTGTCTGCAAACATATACAAGCTAGGCCTACCAGCTGCAGTTATTCCCTTCATCCTCATTGACATTAGCAATTTAAGATTTAGCCAAGCACAAAGCACCCATGACCTCCTGAGCCATGTAAGTCCCTAAAGAAAGCAGATCCAAGCTCCACAGTCAGTCAAGCTGTTATGAAGAAACATCACTATACCACAGAAGAGCTAAAATATTTAGAACTGTAAGCTGAAGAAGCAAAGTCATAAATTTGTGTTCTCCCTCACATATCACAGCACTGCCCATTCTGAGGATCTTCTTGTCCTGTAAAGCTAGCCAGGGAACAAGCTGAAGAGGACTGTACGTCAGCATGTTTGGTTGCTATTGTTTTCTCTGCCATTGGTTTTCTATAAATCATTCAACAGCAGATGTTGAATCACACTTTTACCTGGTTTCTGCCTGTTCAGTTAGAAAATATAATCCATGGTTTACACAAACAAACACCTGTCTGTGTATCTATATGACTCCAAATAATTCCTGAAATAAATACTGAATGGTTCCTCTCATGTGCCCTATCAGAATCTTGGAGAAGAAAAATAGTGTCATTACAACTCGGGTTACACAGGTGACCCTTGTGAAAGAAGTATCTGTTCGTTACAGGAAAATGCACTTGCCTGCTTAAGGAGTCTTTGTCTTGTTTCTTTTTCCTCAAAGTTAGTGTAGAATCACTTAAAATATACATAAATTAGTATTTCTTTAGCTAAACTCCTTTTTAATGGTCTTTTTATTGTTAATCAAAATCCTTTCTGTGATCCAGTTTACATCATGAGGCTCCAAAGAGGTGTATCAACACAATTTGAGGAAGGGAGTGAACAGAGCAAGGGAGGAATGAGATGCTGGAGGCAAAATGGGTGTGGGAATTTCTTAAGCTATATCACTAATTTGCAGATCTAAAACCTAGCGCCTAAAGACATGTATGTGGGATAAATTATTAGAAATTGCTTAATTATTTTCACAAATTGGAAGAATGTCATGGAAGAGACTAAGAAAAAAATTATCCCAAAGCACTTTTTGGCCTTTTACCTTGCAGGTAAAGCACTGTCTAGGAAGAGAGGATTCCCACATGCTCCTGAGTCCCCGATGAATTCTCTTGTCCCTAAGTTATCAAATTAAGAGCCAAAGGAATATCATCCACTGCCAAAATACTTTTTTAAGGTGGAACTATTCAGCTACTTTAAATACAAATTCAAAAATAATTTGGGATAAATGGAATTGAATTTGGAGAACAATTGAATTATTATTCATGTGAAAAGAAAGCAAAAATCCACCTTAACTCACAAATTAGATTTTCTAGGCAAAGGCTGACTCTTTGTAATACAATTCCTGTATTCTTTGACAATACAGAATCATATGAATAAAACTGATTCTATGATGCATAAGTCTCCATAGGGCTTCCAGTCAGTGTCCATCTTCACAATGAAGTAAGACTTTCTCCTGAAAAGAGAATAAAATGGGAACTTGCCCAGATGGATCTTGTGAGTCCTCAGCATTTTTCCCCTTCTTCCATAAGAAAAAAAAAAAAGAAGGAAGGATGATGTCTGAACCTAGTGTTTCTCTGAGCAACATTCTTGGCAACATTAAAAGTATATTTAGCCACCGAGTTCATGATTTTAAATAATTTTGTAATAAATATAATTAGTTAATGGTGTGCATAATGTTATAAAACTTACAAATGCATTATGAAAGTTAGAAAAGTGCTCAAGGTAACCCAGGTAAGCACATGGGATTTATTGGTAATTTTTCACTCTTATTTTAATGAGCAAATACACTTCATAAAAATGTGGTGTTAATGAGTAATGAAAGACTCTTTCTCATAAGCATTACCAAAGGTATTTTTCACTGAACCAGAGCTAATAACACTACAGTTAGAAGTGAAGCTTTTTAATCTTCTCATGAAATTCAAGTATTTTGCACCACAATATTTTGCATTACATTTGTGCTTATTATTCCTCTGTCTTTTTAAGAGATGGCTGAGAAATAAGAACTTCTACCCTCTTATTATTAACTTGAATATTTAAGTATTTTACAGCTCTGTAGCATGAAAAAATTGCATTTCAGATGGAGACTGGGTAGGAATGTGAATACTATTGCCCTATCATCTCTTCTGCAGAAACAAGAGTCACATTCTATTTTGATCATTTTCAATACAAAGTTTTCTTCATGCTTGATTATCTGCTGTTTGATTTTATTGTTTTTAAGATAGATGTCAGAGAATCAATCTATCTCAGCCCAGCAACAAATCAGTCAGGGCTCATCTTACTCTCATATTCCACTGGGAAAATTACACATACTCTCTAACATGTTGCAAATGAGAAAAGCTATTCATTTTGGCTGGTGTATTGGAACAGCACTAATTTCCCTTTGCAAATGTCTTTTGCTGAATGAAAAGCAATCTCCCTTTGGGCATTGCTTCAAAAATGCTTGCAGATGACCCCTCAGTCATCTGGTTGGGTCAATCTCAAGCTAAGCTTTGTCACCTGCAGGCAAAGCTCATCTCCAAGGAGGGTGATCAGAGAGTACAATTGTCTAAATCAGAGTACACAAAATAATGCAATGCTAAGAGTATATTATTTTAATAATGTGGTTTTGATAGCTGATGTTCACTGAATAGAAGTTATAAGTGAGTTTTCCACTATTATCCCTCTGCCCATCTCCCTGCCCCCCGCCCTGAAATATTAGGTACTTCAAATCACATGTGATGTAGACACAAGTGGGATGTGTTATTCTAATGACCTCACATCTGTCACTGAACTCTATCTTCTGTTCATGCCTGCTTAAATGTGTATCTTTGTGTGGAGCTATTATTTCTGCAGGTATGAACTTCTTGTAACCCCTTATGTCACATAATACTGATCAGTAAGAATCCGGAAATGGTAGACAACAGACTTTTTTCTGAGTGAGTTTTAAACAACGTATGCTACGTGAGAAAACCAAACTAGAAAAGAAATCTCTGAATGGAAAAATGAAAGAGTTAAAGCCCTATAAAAGCTGAAACTCTTTGAGAATATGGAGGATATTCAGAAAATACCTTTACTTTTTATGGTATCTGATTAATTTGAAACACTTTAAGTGTTTACCCAACTTGGTTGAAAATTGATAAAAAAGAAAAAAGAAAAAAAAACTGGAAAAAAAAACTGATAAAAGATAGCAAGCATGGACTCAAAGGACCTTAAAAGCTCACCAGGCTTATGCTCATTCCATAAGCAGGGTCAGCTAAACCTAGGTAATTTCTGACAGATGTCTGTCTAGCCTTCAATACCTACAGTGACAGATACATCCTTCCTCTCCAGATTCCAGCATATTCCAATGCTTAATTATACCCTACCATTGGAATTTTCTAATGATAAATGCAAATCTCTAGCTTCTTGGCTATTTGCACATGGAGAACAAATTATTCCCTTCCTCTTCTAAATAACTGAAGACTGTTTTCATGTCTACCATTTTTCTTTTCTTCTTCAGGCTAAACAGTTGTAGTTTTTGCAATCTGTCCTTGCAAGTCCTGTTTCCAAGATATCTGTTAGACTCCTGATGCAGGAAGAACAGTACACAGAAAACTGGGGTACACATTACCCCACATAAAAATAAAACATGGGAGTTATCACATTTTCAAACAGCAATTACAAAAAGAAGATTAAGATAGGAAAGAATTTGCAGTTTTCCTAGAAGTTATTGCTAAATATCTTTATAAAATAATAGTTCCATTAGTTTGGGGGGGGGCAGGAAAAGTGGAAGGAGATGTTCATTATTAGATTAAAACTATGTTCATTCCATGGCTTCATTAGCAGTTGTACTTCCTGCTGGAATAGAAGACAGGGAACATTTGTAATGAAGTTCTGAATAGAGCTGAAGGAGTCTGTGCACATAGGGAGGCTGCTTTTGGCCTATGGCAGAAGCTGAATAATTTTATTGCCCTTTGAATTATAGATTGGATAGCACATAAAGAGCACATACACTTGCTGGTCACTTTAAAGAAGCATTAAAAATATATTTCTTTTGTATGGGCCCAGAAACATTTATAAATACAAAGAAAGAAAACATTTTCCACTGCTTAAGAAGGGAAACTTATTGGAGAGTTACACTGTCAAAAGTTTTTCGTCACTTGATATATCAGCAGCAGGATTTTGGCAGATTCTATTAGAAAAATAGAGTAGGGGTTTATGTATATTCACCACCCTTCTGGAAGCACTCTTTCCTCAGACTCTCTTTTGGGCTACATTCAGCACATGACAGCAAGAGAGGTGACATGGCATTCCTAACACAGTAATATATGATGATACAGGATAATACAGCAGGCACAATATTGAGTGTTTTTTTACTTAAAATACTAATAGGACATATCTTAATGAAAGTATGAGTAAACATTTCTTCATTGTAACCTCCTGACTCTCTTCAACAGATAAAAGCAAAGAATATCTGTACTTATTCGAAACCTCAGTGCAGTTATTCTGCATGGATAAGAAAACAGATAAATAAAGGTATCAATGTTTATATCTGGGACATGTAAAGAGTTAAGAGAAAAATACCAGCATAATGTCTTCATTACAAACAGGCACATAAGAGTACAAGGTCGCTATCCTGAAAAAGATGCCTCAAAATATTTAGATGTTACTAATGGATTTAGGTCAGCTGTTTTGTGTCTTCACTCTTCAATAAGTTCCCAGTTTTCTTGTTTCTTGCACAAAATCTTGTGTTCAAATCATTCAGGGACTCACAGTTTTTAAGGCTGTGTGAAACGTCACAAGAATATATACGTGAAACCAAGGTTGAAGTTCTTGATGTGGAAGAAGGAAGGCTATGCACTCTATGTAATTTTTTTTTTCTTTAAAGAAGAATAGAAAATGACTGTCAGAGGAAAGAGTGCTTAAAAAGAAAGTAGTTTCATGAAAAAAGAACAGATGAGAAAATGAAAGTAAGAGAAACAGAAATGTGTTCAATAACAGTCTGCTGATGTGTCACATAAAAATATATAGCTGGTTTGCAGAAGACCTCAGTAAAATAAGACGTCTGGTATTGAGCAAGCCCTTACTTGTGCTGGGTCTTAAGTCTCACTGAAATCAATATCTATGTTTACTTTGCAGGATGGAAAGCAGTGCAGAAATTATTGAGCTAACCCAAAAGAAGAAACTAATTAATGTGGCTGAGAGACATAATAACTAGGGCAACCACAATGACTCTGCTCCTTTCAGGACTTAGTGTGGTATCTCTGATTTGCACCATGTATATCCATCCAGCGTTAGCTTGAGAATTTCTCACATGAAGCTGCAAAGTCATATCAAATGTTGCTTTACAAGGCGAAAGGCCAGTGATGAGTTTGCTCCCACTGAGCCTTATGTGGTTGTCTGAAATACRGAACTGATGTGATAATTGAGCTAGGATTCTCAGAACAACACACTCTTTTGTTTTGCAAGAGCAATGAAGTTTAATGGCAGAATTATAGGAACGGAATGTAAACTATAACTCTGACTTGAAGTCTTCAGCTGGAGCTCCCATTTTGTTTAAAAAAGTTACATGACTAGAGCATATTCTTGCCTGTGTGGCTGAAAACTTGACTCTTACTTTCCAGATTCACACATTTAAGGTCATCAGACAAAGTAAGTTCCTACCCACTTTATAACACCAAACACATAATGATAATTAAACAGAAGAAATATTTGAGGCCTAAAATTGTTCTTTCTTAGTATAAATCTCAATGATCAGCTTACTCAGACTGCCCACATTTGTAATGGGATGGCTCTAGTGGCTTAGGTGTTTCATGTAACCATCTTTTTTTTGTGACTCAACTATACTTTGGGACTTACAGCTATATCATTATAAAATGAGAAAATAACACCTCTTGTCATCCATGAATTGTATATGTGAGGTGGAGGTACAGCAGACGTCATTTATAAGCGTCTTTCTGATTTATTTTRGATATTTGGCTAACATCTGTAAATATAAAAAAATAAATAAGTCTACCCTTGCTATGAGCCCGTCAAGAGTGCAGGAGATCATCATCTGATCTCATCACTTATTATAGGCACAAGTACACTTATCACATCTACATACTCGCAGATATAAGCRTCTTTACAGGAAACTCATTAAAAATAACATCATTGATCACTGGCAAATTGAATTTTCTCCATTCTTTTCCTCTCTTTGACTGGGCAAAAGATCTAAAATAGCTTTCAAACTGAATTAAACAATCCTTTCTGAAAGCTGTACAAGCTTATGGGACTAATTTAACTAGGCTTTTTGCTACTAGAAGCTTTCTCTGAAAATACTTAGTCAGAGATGATTGTGAGGATTTTTTTTTGTCTTTTTTTGTTTCCAAAGGGAAGCACTTTTTTCCAACTTATATAACATCAGAAGAAAGAAGACAAACATGGCAAAGACTGGGTACAAGGCTTATAAATATATCAAAAAGCAAACAGATTCCAATTTATAACCATTTTTAAGGAAAGAAAATACTTGGATTTAAAAGGCTTTTAAATGGAGAAGGATATAAAAGAAAGAGTGGCTGAAAGTTAGTCAGATATATCTGTGCTTTTTTATTTGAATGAAATTATCACAATGATAGTGGTTAACAAGAAAAGGGAWATGTGGATTCTTTATCTCATGGTGTCTTCAAATTAAATCTGGGTACCTTCTGAAAGATATGTTTCTTTCAAATAAGAGCTATTGGGCTTACTGCAAGACTTACTAAATACAATTCTCTCTCTCTTACTCAGGGGCTCTAATTAAATGCTCTCTTCTGTCTTTAAAATCTATTAATCACTTAAGAAAAGCTTGCATTTCTTTCTAATAAGATAAGTATCTGTCTGAATATGTTTGCTAAATATCCTGTGATGTATGAGATGAAGGGAAGCTGAAATCACAGCGAGTACATATGATTACACTGATGGTAGAAGGATAATGCAATAAAGAAGCACTGCAAAGAACATTCTTCTTCTTCAGCCTGGAGAAGCTGACAGTCTCAAGTGCAAAAGCATGCAACTTTGAACTGGAAAAATTAAAGCATCATAGTTGGACAACAATGTTTAGGAATAGCCAGGTTCCAGTACGGCAAAGTTCTTAGGTATGAATGCAATTCTAAGCTTGGGAACATACCTAGTAAAGCAAATAAATCTAGACATCTGCTTATAGATATGCATATGCTTAAATGTCTTTTGGAACAAAACTCAATTCCATAATGCTGTATGGCTGATGGGAGATACAGTTACCATCATTATGAAATGAAATGTATTTAAGAGAGGTTCTAATTCTTATCATGAAAAGCACTTTTATCATGTTATGCACATTGTGACTTTTTTGGAGCTAAGTGCAATGGTTTAAAAATGCTGCTAAAAATAAATTTGGCAATTAAGAAACAGTTCACCTCAGCAAAGAGAAGAGGGTATTTTGCTCAGTTTCAGGGTGCTGGAGGCTGTAAGTAACATAAAACATTTTTGATTTCTGTCTTGCAAAGCCATTTCTGCAATTTGAAAACTGAGAGACATAGAAAAAACAACATTGAAAACCCTGTGAGGTATTTAATCTCTGTGGAGACTTGATTTTGTACAGCCTCAGTAAACAAGGGGGCCTGTCTCTTGGAGTCCTGTGCCAACTTGTGAGGTAGCTCCAGTAAAAACAGCTATCCTCAGACATACATGAATAGTCTACACAGTCCTTTCCACCACTTGCTAGGGGGTCCACACTAGAGCTGTAACATCCTTCACATGCCTGAAATAAACGACTGACTAGTCAGCATGTCTATTATGAAAAAATTCAAAAAGACTGTATAAAGCAAGTCAAAGCAGTAGTTAGAGGGCGATAGTAAGTCTCTCTATCTCCTTTGCCCTCTTCTCCCTCACTGTTTTGCACAGACGTTTCTGTTAGGAAATTCCCCAGTATCACCAAACAGTATAAAAAGGCCTTGCTCTCCTCTAGGTCTAGAAGAATATAGTAGCTTTAGCAATCATTATTAGCCAACCTTCTATTTCAACACAGAGTGATTAGCTTTATTCTAATTTTAGTAGTGCTCCAAGAACCAGCTATCCCTAATCTGATCTCCTGTTCCAATCAAAGTTTTTCTTGAGCAACAGGGAGAGGAGGATTCAGGTGTTGACACTTACTCTTAATTCCTGTGTGCTGATGAAGTGCTATTGCCCAGCTGTGGTGTGATCAGCACACTTCTTGAGTCACTATTTTTCTGGCTGGCATTCATATCTGTTCATTAATATCTCAACTAATACAGCAATTTTTGAAGTACATCTCAAGCCTACACAAGTCTGGGTAGGTGCAATTTAGATTCTTTTGTTTTCTAACAGAATATATCCCTATAAGGATGGACTAACATTCCTCTGAGGTTAGATTAAATGGTTAGTCCTCTGTGTACAAACTGTTGTTTTTTATCTATAACATGGCAATCACATAGGTGTTTTTATGCTTCATGAAAAAAAATGTAGTTTAGTATGGTCTTATGTCAGTATACCTAGCTGAAATGTATACTTCCTTTAACATTACTGTAAAGTTCTTTATGCTTGCCTAGCATAGAAGCTGTAGGGAATATATAAGAGTGAGGTAAAGTGATTGTAAATCTTAATAGCTATTTTACCTTAAATGTGTCTCAGTTTTGGTCCTCTTATTTTGTTACAGTAGTTACAGAGGAAGTTTCCATAATCATTTCTTATTTTAGTGCTTTAATATTTTAGTAGACTTGAAAAAGCCTGATATGAAAGTTAACATGAATATTCTCAACCTGTAGGAGAAGTTACGTTGTCAGAAATAACATCTCTGTGAAGTCATTTTTCAGTTAAAGTACTGCCAAAAATGTGGATTCAACCTTGGAAAAAAGCTTTCAGTAATAAATTTTTTTTTCAAAAGGAAAATTTGATTTAGTYACTGCATAAATATCAAATTGTATTTGATCTGTTTTAGAGTGTTCTAAAACCACAGAGACATTTAACTATGAAGGTTAGCATTGTTTAGTGTGTTAGACTAATGTTGATAYTTCTTCTGATGACCAAATTTCTACTGTAGTGAGTGGGAAAGGAGCTTAGAAAAATTCAAAAGGAATTAGGCTATAAGTTGCTAAGCAAGCACATCCTCACAGATGCATGTTTATTTAAATCTGATTTCATTATACTCACTGGCAAAGCTCTTATTTCAGTAAAAGTAAGTCTTGTGATGTATGGTAGTTTGAAAAACATTTGTTTTCTCATCTAAGCACTTTATTTCTTTAAGTGGTCTTTAGGTTGGGGAGTAGGAGAATTCTATAGAATAGAAGGAATGGAGCAAAGTAATGTAAAGTGGTGAAGAGGAAATATATGAAAAAGAAATATAGTGAAGTATTTCTGAGAAAGTAATGTTTCTGTAATGTGAAACTAGATCAACATGAGGGAACGTGTTGTTAATTACATCCTGACAATTTGCGAGCAAAATCAGCATGGATCTGTTAATGTTAAGACAAATACACCATTTTACAGTTTGGCCTACATTTTCTGTTCCTAAACCATTAATTACACAGAGCAAGCTAATAAGTTTGATTGATTTTATGTTTTAGCTAGACAGCTGTTACTAAAAGCACTTTACTTAAGTGAATGAGTCTTCCCATTTTCTGTCATCCAACACTGCAGAATGTACTTGAACAGTGATTGTTGTTACAGAAATATTATTTTACGAGTTGGAAAAATAGTTTGAAATACGTACAATCTAGAGACTTTCAAAGCAGTTTTTACCCCTCCTTTTGGTAGCTTTTTATGGTGAATATATTTCTCAAATTAGGAGTTATATAGAATGAGATCGAGTCATTTATGGAACCGAGAAAAGGCATGTTAATCCTTTGGGATTCGATAGTCGGGTCAACAAACAGGCAGTCATAGTATTTTGATACAGTTTCCTTTMAAGAATTTTGAATAGGTGTATCAAATGTTTTCTAATACAATTTGAGCTCCTCAGTTAGTTTAAAAAAATACACGTGACAGAAATTGGATGGCAAATGAAAGAAACTATGCCTCAGCTGACAGTCAGTAGCTGGAGGAAAACTAAAGGAGTAACTGAAGAGAAAAAATTTAATGAAATTAGATCTTCCTGTGAAAAATGTCCTTTTTTTCTGCTCAGAGAGAAAATATGGTCATTAGAAAGGTGTTTTTCTTATTTCAGTTCTTAGTCTTGATCACTGTTTTTATATTGTTATTGCATGGTTTTTATTCTTATTAAGTCTTTGGGAAATGAATGTCTAAGTAACCACTATTGTGCCCCATTCAGTGGATTTTACACAAATTAATATAAAACATACTATGAAAAGACAACTTTAAATGTGTATAATGTGCCAGTTTATTTGTAATTTGACTTTTCTTCTTTATGGTGAGCAATTAAAGTGTAGACATAGAAAACATGGAAAGCAGTAGTTTGTAGGGTGGGGGTTTTTTTTTTTCTTCCTTTTCCTCATACCTGTAGATCTGGCAGGTTAGCATCTAATGAACAAACTGTACTGTGAAATCTCCTTAAAGAGATTTTTTGCTAACTTTTAATGTGTGAATTTATATTGAGTTTTCTTGTGTGCAACCAGAATTTTTCTGAATAGATTCCTGGAAAAGTTCTGTGGAAGAGATCACAGAAAATCATAATATCATCTCTTATTTTGTCAGGCTTAATGATGTAATTATTTTCTACTATACAGCCAAACAGTCTTGGATATTTATGTGCCGGTAACATTTTGGCCAAAAGCATGAACCGGAAAAAGCAAGAAGAAACTGAAAGGAGATTTGAACATCTAGGAAGAGCTTTTCTAAAAATGTTTCATATGGGATCTTCTACCTACTTTCTTCGTTTGCCATATGTCTGTAAAAATTAGAGCATCTGGAAATGTCTAATAACCTCCATTCTCACTGACTTACATGAGATAAGACACTGCACTTTTCAGGAATGGTACTGAAACAGTCGATCTCCATGAATTTGCATTTACACTAATGGGGAAGGAGGGACTTGGTGTTAAATCCAATAAAGAGAAGTCCTATTTCTGAATCTTAAAATTTCATTATATAATTTAAAAAAATTTTGATATGCTAAAATGCCAAATGCTTCTTTAGTAAGGGTTAATATGGAAGAGAGTAATCTTTAACTAAAAATAAATCAGCTGATCAGTTAAGGAGACATATCCTGCTGCAGTTCACTTTGGAATAAGGTGATACTGAATCAGATAAAAGAATACCTCTGAAGCTAATATTCTTGCCTCTTTAATTCTTCCTTTCTATGCTGTCGTTACAGCTGCCCATTTTATTTATTTAAAAATACCTCAAAGGATATTAATCTAGAATCAAAAGACCTCAGGTCCAGATTCCATTTTACTGGTACTCTACTGATGTTCATATGTGCCATCCTTACAATATCATCATGTAGTGGTACATCGTATAAAGCATACCTGTGCTTGTTTTAAAACCCTCTTAAAATATCAAATTCTGAGTAATTTGCAGTCAATAACTAAGGTAATAAAACTGTTACATTACAGAGTTTAGAGCTCTCAGAATTTTTACGAGCAAGCAAGCAAAAAAAAAAAATTGGCCAGTCTGTTGGGTTGTGTAGCTCATATTCATCATTGTAATAACAAGTAAGAAGTGTGATACAGTGTACTTCAAGGATTATGCTCTTTTCTGCCATCTGAAAATAAACTAACTATCATTCAAAAGACAATGACAACTATCCGGTTCTCTGACAAAAGTATCCTGTRTACCATAAGCCTTTTCCAGATCCACCTGGACAGAGAGATTAGCACTGCACTCTACTTTTGTAATCATTGCAGCAGGACATTGATTTGCAATCAGTCATTCAGTCTGGTAAACCCAGTTCTCTTCCCAATTTTTATGTGATCTTTAGGTGATAGCAAGGCAGTGAGGGAGGAAAAGGTAGTCCCTTCATGTGCAGGGCTTCTCCTAACTTATCACTGAAGTTTCTTAAATAAGCATGCATCTCCCTTCAATATTTAATAAAGATGAAAAACATAGAGAAATAAAATACAATGTGGTTAGCAAATAGCTGAAATAAATGAGTTAGAAAATGTATTTTAAAACTGGAATGTTTTAAAAGTGTTTAAACATTGTAAGTATGGATTAAACTAATTTAGGGATAAGGAAACTTGTTAAAATAGCCCTTAGTAGTGCTAAAAAGGTAACTAGGATAATGCTGTAGGTCTTCCTGCAGAATAAATAGACCATAAAACAAAAAAATGTAGTATTCTCATTAGACCTTGATGGAACTGTTCTAGAATACTGCATGAAACATTGGTCTTTTGGTGGGGTTTACTACTGCAAAAAGGAAGCAGCAAAGAAACAAAGACAATGATGAGTTTTAAGAAATTTAGCCTATAGTGAAAAGCTGTGAGAATTTAGATCACTTCTGATTTAATAAATTTCTTAATGAACTTGTAGTAGCTTTGAAAGTTGCTGTTAAACTGGTTTGAAAACACTTGCTATGTACATGTTTTTACATTAGTAATGAATTTTAAAAAGAAAGTATTTTAAAGGCCTCAGACCTTAAGTCTTTATTCAGTCTTAGTTAAACTTTATTCTTTTTATTTAGGAAAAATTCCCCTGATGACAGTTATTTTGGTCAATGTGGCTAGAAGTTGTTTGAGGTCAATTCATGCAGTCTGAAATTTGTCCAGCATGTTGTTAAAGACCTCCAGTGGTGAAGGCTTCACAGCTTTTCCAAGCAATCGGTTTTGGTGCTCAGTTGTTCTTAGAAAATTTTGAGCCTGAAGAAAAAGGAAAACTTCTTCCCTTCTGAAATGTAAGTCCATAACTTCCTGTCTTATTTCTGAGAGCAAAGAGAATAGACTATTCTTTTCACCTTTGCAGCAGTTTTCGGACACTTGAAGGCTGGCTACCATGTCAGCTTCCTGGTATCTCTCCTTTTGTTAAACAGTTTCAGTTCACTCAACTTTTCCTTATAAGTCAGTGAAACCACCAAATGCAAGAGAGCTTAGCTTGGGGGTGGGGGAGGTACTTACTCTTCAAGACACCCACCCCTTGTTCAGAAATAGCATGTACACCTCGAAATGGTCTGTTTCCATGATATTTTATTACAACAACTTAAGTGTCATTTGCTTGATTTAAAATAGGATCTTAAGAATATTTAGGCTGTAAGGTGAACTATGAAATAGGCTAACACTCTACAGAACCTAGGTTTAGCTGAAGAAATGCGCTCTGTGACTGTGATACTTCTTAGTGAAGCATCTAATTTTGTTACATCTATTCAGCTTTCTTTTCTAGCATAATGTTAGTGACCTTAATGTAATGTGCATACAATGAAAAGACATACACAGGAACCAAATATCACTTAGCACTAACAAATCTAATAGCATGAGAACTCATTTTGCTCTGAATGTCACAAAGTTAATTAGTGTTTAAAAAAGTTAAGAACTTTAAAGCTCAAAATATTGCTCAATCCTAGTATCTTATCTGACTTAGTAGACTCCTATGATGTAGTGATACTCAGTTTTTCTAATTAGTGTCTTATGCTGTTTCAAAAGTACTCATTTTTGAATTCAAAAACCTGATACCAATCAAAAAAAGGTGGTAAGGCCTATACCTACAGACGAGGATATGTCTACATATGCTGTTCAATTGTTAAAGATAGTGGCTGTAAGATCTTAAAGATGAAAAGGTTTATTTGAAATCAGGGGGAGTTTTATTACCTCAGGATACTCTAAGGCTAAATGCTATACTATTTTCCAATGGCATTATAAATGCCATTGGGCATTTGGACAAATCCTTCCTCTTTTAGTTGGAAATATGGAATGAATACAAAGCCACAAGTTTATCAGCTATGTGGATTTCCTTTAAGAGAGGATAAGCAACAGGATAAGTCAACATTTTAATAGCTGAGCTTAGATTAAAGGAACCAAAGAGTACCAGGCACGCAAGACACAAATGGTACAGGATCTATATTATAATTGTAAAAATTAGCTAATTATTTTCTGTAGTCATTTAGATTTAGAAAGATGCATATAAATGAGATGTACTGTTCCAGTGCTAGAATTCCAGTATCCCTGTCTACTGGGTAATATTAGGTAAGCTCCCCCCCCCCCTTTTACAAATGGCTAAAGCTTTTAAAATAAGCAACTCTCAACATCTCAAATAACAAGAGAAAACATTTATTCTCAAATTAAGGACAAGAAAAACTCAGTTTTAAAAGCATTTGTTTCCTAAACCTATTGTAAATGCTATTATGATATTAACATATTTAGGATGGTATCTTCAAATTACCAGTGCTAAATTTTATATAGATGATTGAAAGTGAGTAAAAAAATGACTGTTTTCACTGTATTACCTATAAGGGTAGTTACTGTTGCCTAAACCCTGAAAAAAGGATATGATCTCAGTCTCCCTTCTCCCAAATGAGTTCCCCATTCACTAGACGTACAGTCCTGGTCCCTGTCTTTGGCACAGTAAATCTTTAAAAATGTCACCATTTCAGGAGAAGTAAAAAGTGCTTGAACTGTAGGAAAACAGTCCAAACCATATGCTGAACTGGGTGATTATGTTCACTSGCCTGAGCAGTGAGCACTGAACTCATGTCTTCTCCATCTGGGGTGATAAGTCACTGCTGTCATGTAGAATGATTGTGGCCAGGGTATGCAGCTCTTACACGTTGATGAGCACAGTAATAACATGACTTGAACATACTTAAACATTGTCTTATTGTTAGTGTGCTAACAGCATAAGAAGCATGCCAAGCATTAAAATAGGTTGCTGCTTATTGATATTCCAGAAGAAATGAATTTGCTTTATGGTAATATATTAGTCCGAAGGAAAGGAAAATTTTTACTCTAGTTCTTTCCTTCTAAGTCCAGTGAAGTACTGATGCATCCTAAACAGTTGTCCTGTGACTTCTTTCTGGTTCTCATTCTTAATTTAGAGTATTGGATATTGACATATCTATTAATTATTGGTGATATAGGAATGGTTCCTAAAGACAGTGGACTGAAAGTGAAATAAATAGGAGATGATGCAATTTACAGGAACTGTCAGAGGTGATGGTYTGAGCGAGAACCATCTCATTTCTCACTTTACCATCTGTTGATTTATGACAGGGGTATATCTGCATGTTCGATTAACTGGAAAATTTTGAAATAATTAGAATCACTGTTCCTTTCTTCTGGTGAAATTGTGGGCTTCTTGGGTGCTCCTTAAGTTACCTTACTTTAGGCTACTGAGTAAATAGAACTAGGAAAATGCTTCAGAACTCAGTGGGAATATGAATTAGACATACCTAGACAAGCTGATATTCTAATTGGTATATTTTCCTCCTGTTTCAGCAGTGGATTTTAAATATTTATTTATAACCATATAGGGCGAATATAAAACTCTGTAAAGCACTCGTCAGCTAAAGCAAAAATCACTCTGTACCAAGTTAGAGATGGAGTGATGATGTGCTGTCCTTTTCATCTACTGTGCAAAATTTTGTAATTTAAAAAGAAAAAATCTGAATTAAACATTAATGGTAACTTAACCAGCTAAGTTCCTAAAATAAAAAAAGCAGCCTCACTACTTACAGTTCTAAAACCAAATCATCATGGCATTGCTCAGGCATTTTTAAAAAGGCTTAGGTAGACTTCCCAGGGAGACTCATTTCCATTCAAATCAAATCTAGCGCAAGTGTAACCCCACCCTATTTGTAATGCCTGGTGGGACACTTAGGGTGTCTGTTGTTTATGAAGTATTGCAGTGTAAGTAATTTGCCTGCGTAAGAGATCTATAGCTTGCGGGTCAAAGGTCTTGATCGCCTGTGACCCAGAAACAAGAAATGTTTAGCCTTTTTGTATACATAAAGTTTGGCCACTTCAAAACCTTTTGAATGTGCCTGCACTGTGCCCCTGCAGCTTTGTGTGAATCTTCATCCAGCAGTAACTGTTTTTTAAATTCCTTTAAAATAGGACCTTGCAGGGACTGTTTGGCCTCCCAGAACGTGGATAATAAATATGTTCACTTTCACAATCAGGCTCTCAGGGGTGAATGATATATTTGTCTAATGGTTTGTTGATTTTAGGTTAGGATTTAGGTAAGCAGTAGCCTAAATTGCGATTTCACAGATAGTATTTATCTTCACAGTTTTAATGGCCTGTGCAACTTTGGGTATGATGATTAGCCTTATTGTTTTTCCTTATTGCATAAAATCTTAGCTCACCATAATGCAGTATAAATAATTTACATAGATTACCTGAGAGCAGAACCTAGTTCAGTTAACTCCAGGTATCTCTTAGATTCAAGAAAGGATTTTTGTCAGATGATCTGGTATTTATTACTGCAGCTGCTGGATCAGGCAACAAGGGAAATAATCCAAAAATATGTCAAAAATTTGAACGCGAGCAGGGATTTTGGTGAAGTCTCCTACCTAGTCATGAGTGTGTTCTAAGCATCATTTTAACTCTCTTTATATGGTATGCTAACCGTTGTGTGAAGGTCTCCCGGAGCTTTTGGCAATGAGATTTTTATTGTTAGCTGCATCTCTCTCTTGCCTTGGTTTCTTGTTAGTTCTTGTAACATTCCTTTTTTGCTACAGTACTTCTATTCTAACAACAGTCCTCTAAAATATATATCCTAGCTCCCCATTCAGCAAAATACTTGTGAGAATGGTCAGGCTAACCTACTCAGATATCCATTTTGCAAATTGTTTTCTTACAGCTACTGATGAATGGAATCTGGCAGCAGAATAGGGTCCTGATAGCACCAAAAAAAAATTTTTTTTGTGGAACTAGCAAAAGGTAGGTTTCCTGTTCTGAGAAGAAAGGCCCTCCCTAACATTACCGCTGCAAAGAGCTTCTCTTACACAGCCAATGCGAGTCTCTCACTATCACTGAAACATCATGACATACAGTAGGCAAATAGTGGTGAAGCATGGTTAGGATACGAGTTTATATCTGGGACCTTGTATCAAATCTAGAAGTCATTCAGACTTGTCATTTAATGGGTACTCTATAGAAGTGAAGGTTATGTTGTGTCCCTATCACTGCAGTTATGTTTATTTTGCTGTTTTAGTTTATAAGCCAATTAAAAACTTAAGTAAAATAAAATAATTTAGGCGGGCCAGATCTCTGTTTGAGCTTCTTCCTTCTCAGATTTTTCACACACTTCTCTTTTTTTGCCTTCTTTTGGACAGAGGGATTAAAAAAGCATGTTTTGACTACTAACGCTTTTAGATTTTCTTCTTGAGGTTTGGGGCAGGGGTAGGAAGAAAACTAATCTAGTAGCATCACTACTGGATGTGACTGTAAAAGATTAGCGGTACTGTATGTAAAGCAAATTGGTGTATTTCATTATTATACTTCAAAGCATTAATAAATAATTTACAACAATTTTTATTTTCACAGAATCACAGAATCGCTGAGGTTGGAAGGGACCTCTGGAGATCACCTAGTCCAACCCCCCTGCTCAAGCAGAGTCACCTAGAGCACATTGCACAGGATTGCATCCAGGCATGTTTTGAATATCTCCAGAGAAGGAGACTCCACAACCTCTCTGGGCAACCTGTTCCAGTGCGCTGTCACCCTCACAGTGAAAAAGTATTTCCTCATGTTCAGATGGAA